>NC_054828.1:46580422-46777922 GCF_018345385.1 Vulpes lagopus
AGCAGGAGCCCGATGTGGGACTCGATCCTGGGACCCTGGGAACACGCCCTGAGCCAAAGGCAGACGCTCAACTGCTGAGCCACCCAGGTGCCCCACATTTCCTATTTGTAACTAAGACTTATTTTTATATTTTCAAATTTAAGTGACACACATAAATGGCTTGCGAATTCAGAATACTGCAAAGCTTCTAACAGAAAGCAGCAGTTCCTTGCCTCACTCTTTCCTACCTTGATTCTGCTTTCTTATAGAAAGCCACTTTTTAAAAAAGATTTATTTATTTGTTTGAGAGAGAGTGAGAGCGAGAGCATGTTTGCAAGTGGGGAGAGATGCAGAAGGAGAGAGAGGAGAGAGAATCTCAAACCTACTCCCTACCTGACTACACTCAGTCTCATGACCCTGAGATCCTGACCTGAGCTGAAATCAAGAATTGAATGCTCAACCAACTGATCCACCCACTGGGCCACCCAGTGGCCCCTAGAAAACCACTTTAACCTTTTAAATTCTTACGGTATTGTTCTTCTAGAACATATTTTTGGTGTTTTCTTAAATTAATGAGTTATAATTCATATACCATAAAATTTACCCCTGAATTGTATACTTATAAGTATACAATTCAGTGGTTTTTAGTATATTCAGAGAGCTGTGTATTTATCATCACTATCTAGTTCAGAATATTTTCATCACTCAAAAAAGAAATCCTGTTCCTGTTAGTAGTCATCTCTATCTTTGCTGTCCTCTACAAATCTCTGGCAATCATGAATCTACTTTTGACTCTACGAATTTGCCTATTATGGTCATTTCATATAAATGAAGTTGTACAATAAGTGATCTTTGGTGTCTGGCTTATTTCACTTAGCGTGATGTTTTCTAGGTTCATCCATGTTGTAACGTGTTAGTATGCCATTCCTTTTTATGGCTGAATAATATTCCACTGAATGGACTACCACATTTTGTGTATCCATTCATAAATTGGTGGGCATTTGAGTTATTTTCATTGTTTTGCTCTTATGGATGCTGCTTCCATGAACATTCATGTACAAATTTTTGGGTATATACCTAGGAGTAAAATTACTGGATCTTATGATAAATCTATGTTTAACTTTTTGAAGAACTACCAGACTTTTTCTCAGCAGTTGTACCCTTTTACAGTATCACCAACATTGTGTGAGGGTTCCATTTTCATCATATCTTATTATCTATTCCAATACTTATTATCTATCTTTTTGAATATAACCTTCCCAGTGAGGTTATGAATGATATTTTATTGTTTAGTAACATGCTTTTGACTTTTTTATTTTTATTTATTTATTTTTTTTTGCTTTCGACTGTTAAAACAACTTTTTTGATTATAGACTTTATCTACTCTCTTCTGAATGTGATGAGGACTTAGCTGTTGTTCCACTTCCTCCCTGAATCACTAACCCTTCCCTTTCACCATCCTTCCTATTTTCCAGTCAGCTTTATGAGAGTGACATCAGAATTCATTGCTCTGACCTAGTTTGTTTGCAGCTGAGCACTATGGTATTATCACATTTCCTTTCTTTTGATTTTTCTTGTGTTAAAAAATACTGTTTTCCCCCCCCTTTCCCTCCTATATCTGTGATTCTTATTCCTAAATTTTTCTGTCAGCCTTTCAGAACAGTTTAGCATTGGTGATTCATAAGTTCCTTTTTCCTCTGGCGTCCATGAGTATTCTGCTTCAACTGGAATGTTTTTTTCTTAGGTCTGTGGCATTGGTGACATATTGAGACTCTTTTTTAACTGTCATCCCAGGAGATTAGTCAGATATTTTACCTGTGGATTGATCTAAATTTCTTGTCTTTTTTCTCCTTTTTAATGTCTCTGTCACCTTATCTAGAAGATAATAAGAAATCTAGAAGATTTCCTCAGCTTTATCTTCCAATGCTTTAATTTTTGCTTTCCTAAATGAGACATAATGACATAATTTCCAGAGTACTTTCTTATTCTTTAAATACTCCTTTTATATTTTCCATGGATATAATTCTTCTTATACTTCTGAGACTATTAGTGATTATGTCTTTGGCTTTTTTTTTCTTTTTAAATATTTATTCAGAGAGAGCGAGAGAGAGAGGCAGAGACACGGGCAGAGGGAGAATCAGGCTCCATGCAGGAAGCCCGACGCGGGACTTGACCCCGGGTCTCCAGGATCACGCCCTGGGCAGAAGGCAGGCGCTAAACCGCTGCACCACCGGGGCTGCCCTGTCTTTGGCTTCTTTTGAGTTCCTTTCCTCTTTTTTGTAGCCACTTGCCTTTTATATTAGAAGTTTTCCTCTAACGGTCCTTCATTGTTCACATTTAAGAGGGAGACTGTACAAAGCTTTTTGGAAGCCCTGTGCATGTACATGGGATGGTTGCTAACATTATTTGAGAATTTGGTGAGACAGACACTGAGCTAAGCACTTTACTTGTGTTACTTAATAGACCTTTATGTTAGTCCTGTAAGGTTTTAATTTCACAGATCAGGAACCTCTTGAGGCTTAGATGGTAAAACCAGAAGAGGAACCAGATTAAACCTGTATCTGGGGGTACCTGGGTGGCTCAGTGGTTGAGCGTCTGCCTTTGGCTCAGGTCGTGATCCCGGGGTCCTGGGATCGAGTCCTGCATATGTCTCTCCCTCTCTCTCTGTGTCTCATGAATAAATAAATAAAATCTTAAAAAAAAGTAAACCCGGATCTGTCTGCTTTCATGTGTTTCTTTTATCCACCATATTCTGTTTTCCTGCCTTCTTCTGAATTCTAGCTTTGTGAATGCTAGAAAATGTCTTAAAACACTTAAAGCCAGATAGAAACAACACAGACTAATACAATCATCCACACACAAAATTGCAGCAATTACAGAAGTATGTTGAGAGGAAATGGTGAATAGAATTGTTTTAGGAGGGCTGGAGAATGTACTGATATATTCTTTTTTTTCTAACCTCAGTTCTTGGGAGCCAGGTACATAACTTGGAAATACTAGTATTTATGTGAATGAGATGTAAGGCTTGTTCCAACAGGCCTATAAGAAAAGTAGTAGTAAATAATATGCTAAATTAAAAGAAGTGGTGTGGTGATTCTGTAAAACAATAGAGTAGGAGGTATTTTTTAGGAAGACCAGTATTGCACATGTGATACAGTAGTGATTACTTTTATAATGCTGTTTATCTCAGAAATAACTTTATATTAAAAAATGATAAAACCTTTGAACTGTTGAATAGTATGGCAGAAAAGAAAAAAGTACAGCAAAAAAGAAAAAAAATATGTATTTTTTTGATGGCCTGTTAAAAAGATACTTAAATTAAGTATGCCACACTGCACCTCCTCAGTTTGACTGGTGCTCTCTCTAAATACCTTATATAGCTGTTAGAAATTCCTGTTAGCAAAAGTCCATGGGCATCACCAGTTAAATATTTTTGACTAAAAGCAGTCATCCTGTGAAAATGTTTTAAAGGTAGTAGGAAGATACAAAATATAATTTAAAAAATGTTTTTATATAAGTGACAAAGATTTATATCTCCTATTATTAGAATCATCCTTTCATTTTTACAGAAAGAAAAGAAATATATCCTATATATGAATACTTTGTCTTGTATAATTTTCTTCCTATTGAATTAATTATTACAGCTTGCTAAATAACTCTTGTGAAGTAAGCATAAAGGAATATAATTAACTGAAGCTACAGCAGTTATAGTACAATAGGAGGCAGATGTACCTACTGAAGGATAAAAATAATTACTTGAGGAATAGTAAAGTTAGAGTACTTCTGTGATAAGACAATTTCTCCCTTTTTGTTTCAGTATTCATAGCACCCCACCATGAAATGTTCAGTTATGGCTAAGAGCCCTTTCCCCTAAAAAGATAACCTTGTTATTTAGTGAAGTGGCTATTCACATTAACTACAGGATTAATATTTTGAGCTCTCTTTTGCTCATAATAAATACATCCTGGATTCTGTGGTGGCAGAAAAATGTTGCACTTTTTGTGTTCTAAAGACTTATGGTTCCTTATTTTTAATCTAGGAAAAGCATAGAGGCTTAAATATTAATTACTAAGTTCTGAGTTCTAACTGTCTTTTATCTTTGGAAGCATCAATTTCATATATAAGAAAACCAGAAGGACATAAAAAGGTTAAATTCGGTCTCAGTACTTTGCAATGTAAACCTTCGATAAGACAGCAACTGTTTTATTGTTGTGTATGTTTTTAATTCACTGAATTTTCTAGAATGTTGAGTTACTGTAGCAGACACACCCAGAAATCCATGTGGTTTAACCTAATAAGAGTTTATTTCTTGTTCACTTCTCAGTTTAGTGAGGGTATTCCAGGTTGACTTCTATGTGGTCATCCAGGAGCCTAGACACCTTTTACCTTACGACTACCTTCCTCTGCATTCTGCAGTCCTCTCCATTCAGCTGATGTGGATAAGGCATACTTGTTTATTATCCATTTTACTCCAGAAGTGACACCAGTAACTTCTCACATTCCAGTGGTAAGAAGTATCCTGTGGCTCCATTTCAGTGCCAACAGTGGTGGTGGGGTGGGGTGCAGTTGAGGGGCTTCTTGCATCACGTCCCAGAATTAATACTATGCTTTGGACGGGGAACATGAGTCTTTGGTGGTCAGTTTACTATTCTGCTAAAAGATATTACTTCCCCTTTCATACTGTTATTCAAAGTTAGTAATATTAGCTATTTCTAGATTATGAGAAGATAGAGGCAAGTGATTTCATGCCATAAATTCTTTATTCTATTCCTGAATTTCTCATTTCATTTTAAACCATCAAATATTTACTCAATTATAGTCATTTAATCTTAACAGTCATTGCACCACTGTGTTTTAGAACTAGTTGAGATTTTAGTAATCTCTTCATTTGATAGATTAGGGAATAGATTTAGAGAAATGGAGCCACATTCCAAAGGTCACTCAGGGCCAGAACCAGGAAAAATAAGTTTCCTCTGTGCTAATAGTATTCTTTCCTCCATACTGTGTTGCCTTGGAAAAGTCTTCTTTTACAAATTCGTATCATAGATTAATTCAGATTGTTTCCTCTTGCCTTTCTTGCCTTTCAGTACCCCAGAGAAAGGGGAATTTTAATTGATGTAGAGGAAAAAAGAGTGATCTGAAAAGTATTTATTTGTCATATTATTATTGTTTGGATCATAATGGAGTGTCATGTTGACTTTGCATGCCCAAGGAAAAATGCTCCAGGAATTGGAGGTACTGTAAATAAAGGAAAGAAGGATGCCAAAATCAAGTGGGATCTATTTCAAAATTTTGTATAGGGCCAGCTCAGCCTTGCAGCACATTTGTGTTATTTTAGGCAACACACACGCCTTCTACTTTTGTTGACTTTGAAACAAATTAATTCAGCTGTCTAAAAGCTCTTTAAATTTAAGTGAAGTTTAAAAACTTGTTTATCTCTGTTCATACTTAATTCTAAACTTAAAAGGTTGTTTTATTTTAAATAACTTGCCTCTACATTTAAATAGCTCTCCAGCATACAGTAACATAAATGCATTGCAGAAAATAAAGAGAAGTGTATCTTTAAAATGACATGTAGTTTTACTTTTTAATAGTGGCCACAATTGGCATTTTGAGATATTTGTTCCTGGGAGTCTTCTTTCATTATAGAGTATAGGAAAAAAAATTAAATCTGTATTAAATAAACCTAACATGATATCCTAAGCATAGTCCCATGCTTGTCAGTGTTGTTAGAAAATATATTTAATGGCTTTATAATTTTGTAGTAGACAGGTGTACTGTATTAGTCACTCGTCTTTTGTTGGATTTTATATTTAAGGTTTCATAAATTACAGGTTTTTAAATACATTTTAAAGAAGTAATCTCAGTGGTTGGGCAGGCTCTTTTTATCTGTGCATATTTTCCGAGATGCTTATAAGTAGATCCTTCTCTGTGTAAGATTTTTTGTTTTCTCCGTGTTCCCCAGGGTTGTGCTAGAAATGAGGTAGATTGTTTGTCTCTCTACTGGATTATAAGCTTTTAGAGAATCGAGGTTTATCTTCTTTCATCTTTGTATTTTCATTGCTCAGCACAGTGCCAGGAACATAATAGGCATTCAGTAAAATATTTTTTGAATGCAGAGTATGATTCTGGAAAGTGATGAGACTGGTTTTCATATGATGGTTTTGGACTTTTTTTTCCACAGCTTTTTTAGTCTTACCTCACATATATATGACACATGAGAGTGGACTCTAAATTTAAGCCAATTTTTTTTTTTTTAATTTACCTTTAAGCTCGCTAGTCATAAAAGAGGAGGGCACAAAATTTAGCTTCAGATCAAAGAAAGATAAAGCTTATGGTTTTATGCTCTGGTTCATTGTAGCTCTGTTATATTCTCCTTTTTCCACTTCTTTCTAGTTTACTCCTTCCTACTCTCTAGAATTTAGCATCAGGACCACAGTTTGAGATAAGTCTTGCCACTTTCACAGTCAACTTATTCCTTTTTAAGGACTCTGAAGGGTAGGTTAGAGGTGTTAAATTTAATTTCTTTTAAATTTTAATTTTTGTTGTGAAGTTTTCTTTCCTGAATAAATCCACCAAAAAACTTCAGCTTTTTTAATGGAACTCTTTAGATAGGTTTCAAAGAAAGTTCATCTGTGTATACATTTTATGTGCATGTGTATAAAATGTTTATGTATATAACTATATATGTTTGTGTATTTGTATGTTTGTGTATGTATTATGTGTAGACTTGGTTACTTAAGTCAGGGGATGGGGTAGAAATGTTAAATATGTGATTATTGAATTGTCTCTGAAACCTGAGCTATATCATGTTGTCTTGACTTTTTTGATAGAAAGTTGTATAATTTTAGGTTCTTTGGTAGTTGGATAACATTCTCACAGTTACTCTGTCCCTAGTCTCTTGTGTGCATATATGTAAATATTTAATGGTTCTTTTCTAGTACAGCACAGATGCTTAAAATATTAATTGTGGTCAGCTAATTTTGTGGTTATTGGTACTCTTCTATTGAGAACAATAAGTCATAGAACCTTTATTTTAGAATACTGCCTTATGCTGCCCATGATAATGCAAAGGTGGACTGATTTCTAATAAAGAGATTTTAAAAATGGGACATGACTTAGAAGCACAAAAAAAGTTTAGCTGTCTCTGGTGTCTATTCTCAGATAAGTCATTTATGTACTATTTACATTCTTGACCTTCAGGCATGTAGGTTAGGAGACCACTCTTCCTGATTTTTTATGGTAAAAAGTTTCCCCTGTTCTGAAGCACTGAAATCAGGATGGTTGAGGGGAGGGAGGTGCCGAGAAGCTGAGTTAGGAGGAGGCAACAGTGCAGGTGGCCTGGATGGATGGTGGCTAGAAGGATGTGTGGGGTCAGGCCCAGGGGAGATACCCCCACTGCTGGCACAATGTATGTCTCACTAGTGTTTGAAGTCAGTCGTGATAGGCATTGCTTACCACTCTCCCTGTGAAACCAGTGGTTCTCAACTTTGACTGCATATTTAGAATCACCTGTAAGAATTTTTTAAAAATCTGCAGATGACATCAAATTAAATCAGATTCTCCAAGAGTGGAACCTAGGCATTAGTATTTTTAAAAGCTTCCCAGGAAGTTCCCATGTGCAGCCAAGGTGAGAATCTTTGCAAAATTCAAGTAAGCTCCAGAGAGGATGTATTATATAGCTACTGGCTGTAGTTGGACCTCATCAATTATAATTAACCAGTTGGGAATTTCTGCTGGAAACTTAAGTTTCATTCAGCAGCACATGTTCATTGAGCCTCAGCCTTGTACCAAATTCTTATTAATTACTAGGAATATAAAGACAAGATATGGTTGATAAAGGAGTGTAATCAAGTGGAGGAGCTAGAAATAATAAAAGTGTAATATAGGGCATATTGAATATTTAGATAGAGATGTTTTTAAGGTATTACTGGGAATACAGTAGCAGGAGCAGATAACTGCCTGAGATGTGGAATATGGAACGGGGTAGAGATGAAATGAAGACTGGTCAAGATTTCACAGAGGAAATGATGAATTAAGAGTTTATCAAGTAGAAAAGGGAAGGAAGAGGAACTTTTTTAAAGAAAGGTAATAACATGAAAAGATATGAAGAGATTGAAGGGAGTATGTGTTCACATATTTGTAGCTAGAAAGGTAGATCAGAGTCAGGTGGTGAAGTGCCTTATAAACAACATTCAGGAATAATGGACAGTCTCTTGCATGCCAGGTTGTCAGAGGGTCAAATGTATGCAAGGTCTAATTAGAAGCTGGTCAGGAGTGAAGCAGGTCATAGTGGAGGCTCTAATAATCCAGACAGCATGGACTTTGTTTAAAAGCATTTAAGTAAGAACTGTTTTTTAATATTTAAATTCAAAATAAAAGACAATGGAATACTATTAAGGTAAAAATGAATCTGTCAACTTCAAACTGCAAAGGACCAGTTTGTAGCACCTACAGTATATGAGATGAGTATAGCGTAATAAACAAGCAAAAGCTCTAAGATTTTATAGCATTTTAAAAGAAGTACTATGGAAATATAATTAGGAGTTGGAGTTGCCTGGAGATGTGGAGATGAGAACATGATGAAAAGGTTGGTTGGTGTAGTAATTGTTCCAGCAAGCCGTAAATAATTTCAAACAAGGTGTCTTACATTTGTTGGCTACTCATTCCCTCTACTGTTAAGCTGCAAGCACTGATCACACCTTCTTCCCAGCTCCATCTGTTATATTCCTTTTTTTTTAATTTTTTTTTAAAATTTTTATTTATTTATGATAGTCACAGAGAGAGAGAGAGAGAGAGAGAGAGAGAGAGAGAGGCAGAGACATAGGCAGAGGGAGAAGCAGGCTCCATGCACCAGGAGCCTGATGTGGGATTCGATCCCAGGTCTTCCAGGATCGCGCCCTGGGCCAAAGGCAGGCCCCAAACCGCTGTGCCACCCAGGGATCCCCTGTTCTATTCCTTTACTGCTCCCCATCTTCATTGTCCTTTGTTCTGTTTTGCTTCTCTCTGTGTTGAACAAGGTTTTGTTTCTTTCTGCATTGGTTTGGATTCTTAGATTTCATTCTGATATTTCATAGAAACTTTCTTCCATTTCATCTGTAATTTAGCACTTCTGCATCTGGCTGTGGCTCCCAAGATCTCACTCTGGGAAGACTTACCAAAGCAAGCTACTGGTTTTCGTTTACTGCTGTTGTCTTTATGCCTGACACTCAGACCTGAGTTTCGTCTTGGATGGAGAAACCACCATTTTTGTATTTATATGATCCTCGTTATTATCACCATCAGAAATGTTGTGCATTTGTTTAGTTGGCTCCTTAGTCAACAGTTTAATTATTGGAACCTTCCTTCTGTTTTTGGTCTAGTTTTTCTTTGGGTTCTACCACCTAAAATGAACAAGCATTAACATTTTATGATATTTATATTGCTTTGCATCCTACTGCTTCCCTTATTTAACTGGGATGTATGCATTGTCAATTCTTAGTCTTCATAGTCTAAAACAGTTTTTCTTTTTTTTCCCCATTCATTCATCAAATATTTATTGATTATCTGCTCTTTGCCAGGACATGTCTAAAACCATTTCTTAAATGATAGTTTAACCAGTATGAAACTCAAGGGTGACAGCTATTTTCCCTTAGCAACTTGAAGATCATTCGCTTTATTGTCTTTTGGGTTCTGTTGCTGCTAATAAGAAGTTGCTATCAGTCCAGTGATTCCTTTGTTGGTAACCTGTCTTGTATGGTTTTCTCTTTATTCTTGCTGCCTTGTAGTTTGTATGGTATCTAGATACTAGATTTATTTTTAATAATTCTATTAATTAATATATACTTTTTATCTAAGGACTCTTCAAGTCTGGAGCATTCTTAGCCTTATCTCTTCAGTATTTTCTTTGCCATGCCCAGTGTTCTAAACTTCTAGAATTTCTGTTAGATGTATGTACTTTGCAATTTGTTTTTTATATCTCTTACCTTGCTTTTTTTTTTTTTTTAATTTTTATTTATTTATGATAGTCACAGAGAGAGAGAGAGGCAGAGACACAGGCAGAGGGAGAAGCGGGCTCCATGCACCGGGAGCCCGATGTGGGATTCGATCCCGGGTCTCCAGGATCGCGCCCTGGGCCAAAGGCAGGCGCCAAACCGCTGCGCCACCCAGGGATCCCCTCTTACTTTGTTTTAAGATATTTTTATCACTTTGTTTTTCTGTGCAACATTCTGGGCCAGTTTCTCAGTACTTTTTTATCAAACGACTCTCTCTTTGGATAGGTTTATAGATGAGTCACTGGGCAAGAAGTTTATGGCTGGTGGCCTATTATATATGTATATATACATATGTATGTATTTAAGTAAATGAAAGGAGAGGTCATCTGCTGATAGGGATTTTTGGGTAAAATATACGAGACAGAAGTGATGAAAGTCATTGAAATGAGCATATCATTTATTTCTTGATTAAAAAGCTTTTATTTAAGATTTTTTAAAATAAAAATTTAAGGAAAATGATAATCATAATCTTGTTTCCCGTAAGCACTAAAAATAACTTAGTTGTATTAGCTGAAAACATAAGGGTTTTTTGCTTTTTGCTTTACGTTAGCAGAAGGTAAAGAAGAGCGGTCTGAGAGTTAAAAGACCTATATTTCAGACTTGGTTCTGCCAGAGCTGTTGGTTAATTTTTTTGCCAGTTTTAAAAATTTATAAAATAGGAATAAGAGTAAAGTACTTTATGTATATTTTAGTACTGTATTATTTTTATGAAGATTGTTGAGATGATTGATTATAAAAATGTTTTGAAAACCACAGCATTGTTCATAAGATAATGAGATGTAAAAGTAGTGTAACCTGTAGATTTAAATTATTTTGGAAGTGCCATTTTTATGCTATTTTCTCCAAATTAAAGTAGATACTGTGTTAGATATATAGCATTAATTTTTAGAGGATATGTATGTATGTGTGCTTTTTCTTTTTTAAATAGTCACCAGTTCTAAGTATTTTACTTGGTCTGTCCCAATGAATTAATTGCTAAAGGAATTTTAGAAAAACGTGGATAAAATATTAGTCATTTAAATTAGATCACATTTGTATTCAAGATTTACTATATTTGAATAATTTACAGAGATTTATCGTAAGAATAACTCCTCTATGTAATCTAAAGTAGGTGACATTTTTGTCCTTTTAAAGGCACTAGAACTAAACTTTATTAATTTGATGTAAGATAGATTATATTTAATCTTTTTTCCCATTTGACAGGCAACCAGATAAACTGGTGGTAGTTTGGACAAGAAGAAGCCGAAGGAAGTCTTCTAAGGTTTGTCTCTTTTCTAAGTTTCTTACCAAATGTTGAACTAAACTTCTAGTCAAATTATTAAGCTTCTCTTGTCCCAGTGTAGAATATTTTAAAATATTACTTGATATTTTGGGTTATTTCTCATATATCTATCTAATCTATTAAAATGATTGATCAGGCATTGTGATTGTGTTGCTGTAGTTCTGAAAACAGGAGCCAGATACCTGACTTTTGATTTTAGATATGATGGCCTTAAATAACATCATTGTTACTTAACTTCTCTGTACAATGGTAATAATGAATTAGTGATTAAATAGGTAACACAAAATTATACCTGGGATTTTAAAATTCAGATTCTGAGAGGATGAAGTTAAGGCAAACTTCAGGAATGATGAGTTATCTGAGTCCATTACTGAGCAGCAGGAAAAAAGGAGTTGGATTTTTCAAAGGTTTTAATTTTTTGCACTTACAGCTTTGTGGGGGATAGAACAGAATTTTTAAATATTGAATAACGGTTCTGCAGATACTTTAAAAATTTTATTCTGTAGATAAATATGAATATATATATTTTTTTGAATATATTTTTATAAGTACACACTATAAGCATGTTTAGTGGATATTGGTTTTTCCATAAGTAGCCCTGTGTGAGGAAAAAATGTATTCCTTTTAATTTAAGTTTAATTTCAGAATTTTTAATATTTTACAGACATCTTTTCTGATTTTATTTTTATTCAGTTAAAATTACATATAAATCTTATACAATTTAGTGGGTTTTGATCAATATATATTTGAGTAATTAGTATTCCTATTAGAATATAGATTATTTTCCTCCCTTTTTCCTTTGTGTCCTCTTCCAGTTAATTCCCAACTCTAAGAGGCAACCACTATTCTGAGTTTTGTATTACCATAAACTAGTTTTGCCTGTTTTTGAATTTCATGTAAATGGAATCATACGGTACTATTTTCTATGTGGTTTCTTTTGCTCAACATAATGTTTTTGAGATTTATTCATGCTCTTGTGAAACTTGGTAGTTTATTTTTTTTTATGGTGAATAGTATTCCGTCAAGTGAATATTTTGCAGTTTGATTATTTAAGCCCCTGTTGATGATTTGTTGTTGTTGTTTTTTAAGATTTTATTTATTTATGAGAGAAAGAGAGAGAGAGAGAGAGAGAGAGAGAGAGGCAGAGATATAGACAGAGGGAGAAGCAGGCTCCCTATAAGGAGCCGGATGTGGGACTCGATCCTCGATCCTGGGATGGATCACCCTGAGCTGAAGGCAAATGCTCAACTGTTGAGCCACCCAGGCGTCCCCCCTGTTGATGATTTGATTCATTTCCAGTGAATATTCTGAATGTTCATTACTGTGAATAAGTCTGCCATAAAAACTACTGTATTTTGGGGGACAAATATTTTAATTTCTCTTGGGTAAATACATAGGAATGGAATTTGCTGGGTAATAGTGTTGGTACATTTTCAACTTTTAAATGTATTTCTACCAGCTACATAGGAAAGATCTAGTTACATCATATCATGAATGAATTCTTTTTCAAAGCATACATTTATAGTTTGGAGGCATTATCTGTTGGACCTGTAATATTTTCTTATCACTTACATATGAAAAAGGGTTCTGAAAGCAGACTTAGGGTCTTCTCTGTTTTGCTGGGTATTTGTCGCTTTTGCCTAGTGGTCTTAGGCTTTTATGGAAAGGAGCAATACACTATGTATGATAGATGAATATAACTGTAAAACTATAAATATTAGACCCTATGTGTTTTTAGCTATCAACTGAAAGTGATTGCCTCCTTTTAATAATTAGATATAATTGTTTTCTAAGAAAATATGAAACAGTGAAATACTTTAGATTATAGGCCAATTCAGAATACATATTCATGTTTGAAGTTAAATACCCCTTTATTTAATTGCATTTTTGAAAGTCAGATATCTTTTAGGTCCAGATTCTTTTTCATATTGTATCAAATATTGATTGAATCCAGATGGTGAAATCCAAACATAGGAGGCTATAGGTGGATTTTTCTCAGAATGCAGTATTTTCTAGAAGGAATTATTTTTTGGACTCCTGTCCAATTGTGATGCTGTTAATATTTCAGATCCCTTCTGTGTATTTCAGAATCATTGTGTTTTCTCTTAAAACATTATAGATGTATTTCTTTTGAAAAATTTATGAGAACCCACAATGTGTTAAGCTTCTTACAGCAAGTGCATAATATGTTCATGCGTATGTGAATGCTGTTTTATAAATTGTACAGAATAGCCAAAAAAGGCCTTAAAAATCAGTTCCAGAAATTATGAAAGAAATGGTTATAACATTATTATAAAAGTTAAGCAAATAACTGTTGTTTAATTTTTAGAAACTTGAAAACCATGACATTTTGGAATTCTTTGAAAAAAAAAAAAAAAACTTGTTCTCAGCTATTTTTTTTACACTAGCTATCACTTATACTAAATCCAAAGACTAGAACCAATTTTTTTCTTCTGAAAGACAGTTCTATTTTCTGATGTTTTCCTTTAAAATATACATCATTTGCTGCTGAGTCCCAAATCACTGAGGGGGGAAAAGTGCTCTACAACCATTGGCCAGAAAATAGTCTAGCATTTACTTTTAACTGTATTTTTGGAAAGAATTTGAATTGTACAGTGATCAGTTTGGTTTTTGTCATCCTTATAGCCTATTATTTCTCTTTCCTGGTTCTGAATATATCTGTCTTTTTCTATATTGATAGATTGCAGCTTATAACTGAGACCCAGATAAATGTCAGAGAATAAATAAGGCACACTACTTTATTTAAAGTTTAGTTCTCAGTTTAGTGCTTACTTTCTTTGGACACATGTTTATCTTTATAGCTAAATGTATAAGTAGAATTCATTGCTGACTCATTTTTTTCGAGAAAATAATTACCATGGATAATTAACACAACATGCAGCTTCCCTATCTCCTCAAGTCATGGCATTTTTACTTATTTTTATTTTTATTTTTTTTGAGTCATGGCATTTAAAAAAAATTTATTTCTAAACGATTTTATTTATTTGACACAGAGAGAGAACACAGTAGGCATAGGGAGAAGGAAAAGCAGGCTCCCAGCTGAGCAGGGAGCCTAATGAGGGGGTCAATCCCAGGACCTTGGGATCATGACGTGAGCTGAAGGCAGACGCCCAACCAACCAAGCCACCCAGGCGCCCTAAGTCATGGCATTTATAATAAAGATTTTGTCAGGCTGCAGTTGACTTGTATATGCTTAAATAAGTTATTTTTAAGTCAAATATAGGACAGTAGGAAGCAGGGCAATTATGATAGTCTCTCTAAATCACGGCATAGTAGTATGTTGTCTTTTTTTTTTTTTTTTTAAGATTTTATTTATTTATTCATGAGAGAGACACACACACACACACAGAGGCACAGACACAGGCAGAGGGAGAAGCAGGCTCCATGCAGGGAGCCCAAGATGGGATGTGATTCCGGCTCTCCAGGATCACATCCTGGGCCGAAGGCAGGCGCTAAACCACTGAGCCACCTAGGGATCCCCTAGTATGTTGTCTTAAATATGGTTTTCCAGATAGAAATTTAAGCTCACAGAGAGATGGGAGAATTCCAAAGGGAAACCAGACCTTGAAGTCCTCTCAAGCTTTTTGATGGCATTACCACCTTTACTTCCTTGCTCTATGGTTGTTCTCCAGCCTTTTACAGTGTGCTGGGATGTCAGGAAGAGGAGGTACGTTGCAGAGCTTTGCCTTAATGGCAACAACTCTAAGGTAACTTTATATGTAGCATTTTAAACATATGGGTATGTGCAGTTTTATAAATTGAAAATTATTTAACAACTGGCAATTGTAAATTTTTAGTGAAATATTTTGATTTTGTAGGAATCAGAAATAACAAGTGAATGTTTACTCCGTATTTAGTACCATATTAGGTACAAGTCTTTTAGGGGAGGTATGACATGAAAGAATTAGAAAATTAGGCATTTTGTAGAGTTAGTACCCTAAATTGAGAAATGTACCTTTTCCCTAGATCTGTTTTGGCATGTCAAACTGTCATGTCCAAAAAGTCAGAAAAATTATATAAGGGAAACTAGATAATGTGGCCTAATCCTTTGTACCATTGTCTATACTAGGATGCTGGCAAATAAAAAAGTAACTTGCCTTTCCTAACTATACAAAGAAGCTGAATAGCTGTATTTCTGTTTCTGTGCTGAATTTTCTAAAGAATCCTTTCTGTTACTCTCAATGAAAACTGATCACGGTTCTCATAGTGCTGATGTTGCCAATGTGATATGCTTTTTCTAATGAAGTTCTTAAGAACCTAAATTAATGTCTTTATGAATTTGTACAATTAAATGTTTATTAACCATATTAGGTATTTTTTACCCAATCGAGTGAGCACTATTTATCTGATATTGGACTTTTCATTATTTTTCTAGCTTCAGATTCTTGAATTCTGTTTGACGTGGAAGTTGTAGTAAGCTCTTTGAAAATAGGAATTTTTTTTCATGTTTGCTACTTTGTACAGTTCTGGTTTCCTCTCCAGTAAAATTTACTTGGTCCTGTTTTCTGCCTACTGTTTAATAATTAGCTAACATTATAAAGCTGGCATTCTCAGCTACTCAGCTGGACTAATTGATTTTGTTACAGTGTCCTAACTTAGCCAGGTTGTACAGTTTCTAAAAGGAATAGCAGAAAGCCAGAGCTTAACTTAGTTGGATTTTTTTTGTTGCTGGGGAGAGAGATGCTGAGTAGAATGGTAAGAAAATGACAGCACATTAGCAACTTGGGAACTAATACCCTTACATCATTTTTAATTAAAAAAAATTTTTTTTTAGTTTGTTAAGCAGATTGTGTTTTTCTTTGTTGAGCAATCCAATTTCTGTGATTGAAGGCTAAGGATCGAAAGAGGTCATTTAGAAGACCAGCATTTAGGGTACCTGAGGAAATGATCTGATATTACCATCTACTAATTCTGCCCAGTTGTTAGGTAGTCTCTACATTCCCTCTTTTCATCTTTGCATCATCCAATAAATGATAAGACCTTAGGGTAGAAAGCTGTTTTCTTGACTACTGTGTAGACCATGGAGAGAGCTGGGTATGATGTTGGTTACGTCAAGAAATCTGAACTTGGAAATCAAGGAAGTGATTCTGTTGATTGCTAGCATGGGTTCAGGCAAGCTGTTTACCTCTTTATTTGCTTTGATTTCCTTATCTGCATTAGATCTCCTAAGGATCTCAAGTTTAAAGTTCTTTGATGGGGGGCAGGGAAAAAAATAAAGTTCTTTGATGGTCATTTTTTCATTGAGAATTTTACAAAAAAGGGGACACCTGGTTGGCTGAGCTGGTTGAGCGTCCCCCTTGTACTTTTGGCTTACGTCATGATCTCATGGATCATGAGATTGGGCCCTGAGACGGGCTCCAGGCTCAGTGGGGCATCTGCTTGAAGATTCTCTCGCTCTGCCTCTAGCCCCACTTGGTCATACTCTATTTCATAAATAAATTAAATAAATAAATAAATAAATAAATAAATAAATAAATCTTTTAAAAAAAGAATTTTACAAATACTATTATATTTACTGTGGCAAATAAGGAAAGTTTAGTTATTATACTCTTATGTTTTCATTCTATGGGGAGACAATGAAACTGTAATGATGGTGAATTTGAAGAGATCAGAGGAATAACCTGATCTGTCATCATAGTACATGACAATTAGAATTGTCATAAATCTTCAAGATGAAGTATGTAGAATATGTAGAGCAGAGTTTTGATTAAGGACTATCTAAGGTAGGGAGAAATTTACTTTTCAAATGGAGTTTATTTGCTTTGTGAAGTTTTTGTTCTAGTATTGTCAGTAGGCATATTTCCATAAATAGGCAGAGGAATAGAGGAATCTAGACATATTTCTTGATCAACAGCTCTCAGCTCTTTACCTTTGGGTATGCTGTGCTAAGTCTGTTGTGGTAAATCTCTACTTCCCTTTCCTTACTTGAAGTTTGTGATTGGAGGGCAATGGAGACAGAATAGAGGGAGAATTATTGACAATTTATGAGTTGGAGTAGGGGGGCGCTGCTAAACCTATATCTCACGCTGGCATTTTAACTAACAATATGGTAAGATTTGAATGGACATAAATGTCCATGATCTTGATCCTTTTTTAGTTCCATTTCATGGGTTCAAATCCAACTTCTGCCACTTTCTGTATGATCTTGGGCCAGTCTGTGCCTCAGTTTCCTCATCTGTTAAATTTGTACCCTGGCACACATCTGTACTCCTATAACTTCTTTCCTGTTATCATGGGAGAATTGTCTGTGTCTCCTTTTCTGTCATTAAGGGCATTACTCTAGTAATTCTTTCTCTTGCATCATTAAGGTTTCCCCCTTACTTGGATATTTCCCATCAGCATTAAAATAGTTTTCTCTTGGGGCGCTTGGGTAGCTCAGTTGGTTGTGTCTGTCTTCAGCTCAGGTCATGATCCATGAAGTCCTGAGATAGAGCTCCCTGCTCAGTAGGGAGCCTGCTTCTTCCTCTCCTGCTGCTGCTCCCTCTGCTTGTGCTCTCTCTCTCTCTTCTAATAAATAAAATTTAAAAAAAAATTAATTTTTCTCTTATTGAAAAAATTGTCTCTGCCACTCTTTTACCGCTACCACAGATTATTTTTCTCTTTCTCTTTCAGCAAAACACCTCAGAGGAATTGAGTGTACTTGGTATCTTTAATTTCTTTTTTCCTATCCTTTCTTGAACCCATTCCAATCCAATCAAGCATTTGCTCTCATTATTCCACTGAAACACCTCTTGTGAAGTTAGTAATGGCTTCTGCTCTGTTAAATCAGCGGTTGTTTTTCAGGCCTCGTCCTATCTAACCTATCATCAAGATTTGGCACAGGTGATTGATTGTTCCCTTCTCCATGAAACATTTTCTTCACTAGACTTTTAGGATACCTACACCTCTGGTTTTCCTTCTGCTATACGAACCCTCTTTTGCTGATTCCTCCTCATTTCTTGGACCTGTTAATGTTGTGCTCCAAGGTTCATTTCTTGAACATTTATATTCTCTAGCTGTACTCCTCCCTTTGGTATCATATCTACCCTTAAGCTTTAAGTATTACCTGTGTGCTAATGATGCCCAGATTTATTATTCTAGGCACATATATTGAACTGCCTATATGAACAGCTACACTTGAATATGTAATAAGCATCTATTCTCTTTTAACTTTGATTTTTTTATCTCTTCAATTAACTTTCTTATCCAGCTTTGGCTGGAAGTGCCACCACAAAGAAAGAACTATAGTGGTGACACCCAAATTTGGGGGATCCTTAGGGAAGCATGATAAACTAGATTTACAAAGAAGAAGAATCCTGAAAATTACAAGTGCTAGAAATATTATTTCTATAAAAACTGCTTTCTTCTTTACTTGCCCAAATAAATGTCACAGTTTAATAGGAAGTGAACTTAAATGCAAAGTATACACTTTGTTTTTCCTTTTAAAAGAATGAATTTGCCTTTAAGTTCCTAGATCACAAAGTCATTAAAAAACTTTTTTTCTCCTAATAAAATTTTTATTTAATCACAAATAGTAGTTTTGAAAACATGAGACACTTCATTTTTGATTATTCTTTTATGTGGTGGTGAGGAGGGAGTAGGTAAAGCTTTGGTTACAGATAGTAATCTATAGCTATCATGTGATAGAACTCCTGGTCCAAGTTTAATGCTTGAAAAGTCTTATTTGACTAATCGTTTTTTTCAAGGAGACTACAGATCTAATGGATAGTTTAATAGGGTCGATAAATTTTTGTAAATTATTAACGTTTCATTTCCTGTACTTCATATTGAAGCCATTATTTCTATTTTGGTAGGCTCATAGCTGGCAACCTGGAATAAAAAATCCATACCGTGGTGTTGTAGTGTGGCCTGTTCCTGAAAACATTGAAATCACTGTGACACTTTTTAAGGTAAGCTCCATTTTTATAAGTTCTAGAACTTACTATATAATCATGGTTCTGAATGATAGACTATTTTAGTATTCATTTTTCTATATATATAGAACCTGGTTCTAACCTGGTTCCTTAATGTACATTATTTTTATGGATATAGCAATTTGTAACAGTGCAAGGCCATCAGGGTATTTCATGGACTATGAAGTCAGAATAATTTGGGAATCCTTTTGAACTTGTTACAATTGAGATCTGTTAGAATACTTCTTTTACTATTTCCCTCATTCTACCCACAGGAAACTTTAAGGTACTTTTTTATGGAAAACTGAGGTTTGTGGAATTCTTAGTCCCAAGCCTCATTTTGTTAGCCCAGTTTGACTAATTACAAGATATGTTTTAAAATTAATTTTTGAGGGGCACCTGCATGGTTCAGTTTGTTAAGTGGCCAGCTCTTGATTTTGGCTCAGGCCATGATCTCTTGGTCCTGGGATTGAGCCTGTATGGGACTCTGTGCTCAGCAGGGAGTCTTCTTCAGAGTCTCTTTCTCTCTCTCTTTCCCTCTGCCCCTCACCCCCCACTCCTTCTCTCTCTCCCTCTCTCAAATAAATAAATAAATTTTAAAAATTAGTATTCAATAAGTATTTTATTGATGTAAGAAGTTCTAAATTGATATTTGATAAATATCTTATTACTATTAATATTTTACAAATACTGCAGCTAAAAGCGAAATTCTAGTTGCAAATTCAAAGAGCAGATCCAAAAACATAGCTGTGTGTATACCTACCTGCCTGTTATAAATATGTTTTTTTCTTGAAAGTCTAATATTTCCTGAAACATTATACAGAAGTCCTCACTAAGTCCTCATTAAGCTCTAGAATATTTACTTTCCCAACTCCTTGTCTGTTCCAAAAGAATGGTGGGGGAAAAGTCTCATTTTTTGAAATTAGAAAATAATTGCTTTATTTCTTCCTAGAAGCATTCCAGTTGTGTTTAAGTTAATGGTGCAGGACTGAAGGAGACAGTGGAAGCTCTTCCTTTTTCTCCGAAGGTTCAGGACCATCCTTTAGCTCTTCAGCCAGCTATCCTAAAAGCCTGTTATTAAGCTTCCTTATCCATATATCTCCTACTAAAATGATTCAGTAAGCTTGGTAGAGAGCTGCAGGACCTTTGGACTCACAGCAACCCTAAAGTTGTGTAATTATTTCTGTTGTACTGGTAAGCAAACAGACTGAGGAAGAAGGTCTCTTGCTAAGTCACGCTGATTTAGCCCTCTTCTTCCTTCTACATTGTACGACCTGTTCTGTAATAAAAACCACTATGAATATGGATTACAACAGCAAGATCTCGGACATGCTTGAGGAAGACTTTTAAGCCGTCTCTTCAGTATTTTGATTTGGTGTGCTATTTACATTGGGAAAGATGAAACGAATTGACATAGTTTTACAACTTAAAAACAATGGTGATCGAGAGTAAGGGGCTAGAATAGAGCTGACAAATTGTTGACAGTCATGTGTTTGGGAAAAAGATATGCACTTAACTGAGTGACTCTGAATTGAAAGTGGCTGTTGAAATGTAGTACTTGGAGGATTAAGAGTTAAGTGTTGTTTTCAAGTACTGATGAGACTGTTCAGCCTATCCTTATCATGGAACTTTTATGACTTTGATTGTCAGTCTGTAGAAAAAAAATCCAAGTACCCCTTTCTCCTCGGATTGTTGTGGTAAACATTTCTGTTCAGTTGTGCAATTGAGGCAATTTTGTGGTCATTTTAAATATTAAAAAGGTATCTTCAGTGGCTGCTTTTATCTTCCCAACTCCCTTACCCCCCAGAATTCTAATAGAAAGGCAGAGAGGTATAAAACAACTTGTCATTCTTTCAGTGTAATTTTTGGATCTTGTTTTTGAACAGTCTTTAAAATATTCAAGTGGAAAACTTTTTCATGTTTTCTTTTTTCTTTTACTTATATTAAACTCTCACAATTCACTTAATCTTGAAATTTGTGAGTAGGCAAGGACTACTCTAAACCCTTTTGTCCGAAGTGTAGTATTCATAGAGGTGTGCTCATAGACCAAATGCTTTTAGAAAGTTAGCGATATGTTTTGTTTTCCTGTGACTTAGCCAGAAATTAATTTTTCTAGCCTGTACACTTGTTTTTGAAATCTGAATTAGGTTGAAATTAGCTATTTCTAGTAAATGAAAAAAAAAAAAAAAAAGAAAAAAAGCCTGTTAGGGTATTGAAAATAAAAATGGTTCTTTAAGCCATTTTCAATTTTTCTCTTTACTGCAGTGGTGAGAAAGGAGACTCTAGAGGGTAGAATAGGATACAGAGAAGACTTAATTGATTCAAGCTAGAAGCAATTTTCATTACAAATGTTTTTGTCTGGTCAATAATATAAATAGTTAATTGTGTAGGTATGCCATTTTAAAATGGCTTGGAAATGAACATTACTGTTGCTCTTTTGCCTCTTTTTACTGACTTTGCCCTGTCAGATGTGTCCCTTGGTCCCACTAAAATTATTCTTGTAAGAGTAATACATTATCTCTGTTTTTTAAAAAAATGTTTCATCTGCTTTAAGAATTAATGTGTCATATGTAAGGTACTGTTCAATACTGGTTAAATTATAGGATATAGTCATTAATACATTCTTCAGATATTCTTGGGAGCCTCCTGTATGACTGGTACTTTTCTATGTCCTGGGGGCAAAGTAGTAAAACTGGACCAACAGCAGAGCTAAAAGTCAGACAGACTTGCAATTGTAACATAGTTTTAATACTTATTAGTTGTTCACTGTGGGATGGTCCATATTTTAGGTCTCAATTTTCTCTTCTTTTAAATGGGAATAAAAATGCTACCTGTTTCATAAGTTGCTATGGTGATGGAAAACAGCACAAACACTGGGGCAGAGTGTGTGCTTAGTAAATATTTATTGTATTATTATTAATTACATTAGCTGTGCTGGCGCTATGCTGCATTCCTAAACCAAATGAGGGGAAAGGGCAGGCAGGAAGGGTGGTAAGATGTCTCTTTCCTCAGCATTGTGCTATACGTTATTACTTGGCCTCTAAAGTAGGACTGTTTGTACCCTAAATCACTCATGGAAAAGTTCCTTCAACGTTGATTTACATTATTCTCTCTCTGCCTTTTCTAACATGTAGAGTTGAATTTGAATAAGTAAATGCACACATGATGTGACCCCACAGCTTTCATTTTTATGTCTTACACTCTGTTGCCTTTTGCCTTTTACTTACTCGAATGTCTATGGAAATCCTATACAATCCCACCTAGACCAGATGCTTTCTCTCTCCTAAGCTTTTTGATTCATTCCTAGAAGTGATGTGCTGTTTTCTAATCTGTAGGGAAACCATGTATTTCTTTAATCATATTTATTTAGATTAGTTGTGTTTGTCTTCAAAGGCAAGGACAACTATGTTTCAGTCCATATAGCACATTTACAATTTCTTACATAAGTACTGAATAAGTACTTGTCAAATAAATACTTGCGAAAATGTGCCTTTTTTTTCTTCTTTTTTTAATTTGCTTTTGGTTAGAGGATCCATTACCCTGTCTCAGGTTTTTGAGGCATCTTCAGAGTTAATGGGAAGGGAGGAGGGATGAAAGCATCAACAGCCATGCCAATTTGACGTTTTGTGTAGATTATAGAGTCCCTTGCAGTGCTTTGAAATTCCAGATGTTTCTATAACCTCTGCAGAAGAAAGCCTTGTCTCAAGTCGTATTGTTAGTTTAAAAGTATGAAACAAGACGAGAGCTTTATGTGAGCACTTTATATCTTAATAAAGTACTTCTTAATAGTTCACTCACTAAATTATCTGTCTCTTTGATTAGGTTTCTTTTTGGCTTGTCATTGGTGCAATGATGGAATATAATTACATTCATCAACATAAGTAAAATAAAGAATTTTTCAAGATAAAAGAAGAATTTGGATGTAGAGAAATTGTGGAAGTTTTATAAGAGTAGGCTATTCTGCTTCTCTCTTTTTAAAAGTTGGTATGAGCTAAAAGCTGTTTGTATGTTCTTGATTTTGATTGGTTTAAAGAAATATATTTCAACTTGGTATTTTGCTTTTGTTACAGGATCCTCATGCAGAGGAATTTGAAGATAAAGAGTGGACATTTGTCATAGAAAATGTAAGCTAATGGAAAATTTCATCACCTTTCACATTGTTGACTGTATACATTGTTAAAGTACGCTAGCATTTTGGTGGTAGGAGAAATGTTACCTTGTGAAAATTAAGTAGTGGTTTGTAGCTTTTAGAATTTTTTTTTAGTGAAATGATAGCCATAGCAGAATTATTTTTAAGAAGTAGTTTTGTTACAAGTATAACAGTAAAAATACTCATTTCTGTGTATACTTTGGTTTGGGACTTGAGGGAAAAATTGTGTCTTATTCATCTTTTTATCTATTTAGCATCTAGGATGGTGCTTCTTACATAGCAAATGCTTATTTAAACATTTGTTGAACAAAATCATGAATGAATGGCCTTTGACATTTTTAAAAATAAAGTTCATGCTTTAGCTCTGGGTTGAGGGATTCTAGACTAGTGTTTTAATAATCATCTCCAATTAATTTAAATATTGTGGAATCCCAAGTGATTAGTTGGCATAAAATAGGTGGTCAGTAAATGTTTTCAAATGGTGATTAAGAAGGATAGGCAATAAAATATAGTGAATTGAGAATGTGGATTCTGGAGTCAGACAGACTTGATTTCAAGCTCTAGCTGTGCTTTTCTTGTGAACTGTATGGTTGTGGCAAGTTTCTTAACTTCTCAGACACAAATTTATAGGGTTGTTTTGCAGATTGAATAGGTTCAGTGAATATTAGCTTTTACCACTGTCATCGTCATAATCACCTTTAGAATTCTAAGATATATTTATTACAGATTTATAACATGCTTTGCTTGCAGCATATTTTTCCTTCCAGAATCGGTATATTGCCCGACTTTGTTGTATATCTCAGTGATGGAAGGAAAACTGCTGCACTTTTTCCAGCAGTAGCTGGGTCATTTTTAGCACAAGGGAGCTGGGAAGCCTGGGAAGATCAGGTCCAAATGTGGTGGGGGGAGTTCTAATGGCTAGATAATAAGCCAATGTAACTGTGAAATGTTCATACATGTTCACAGTTCTGGCCTTTCTTAGGATAGATTTGAACATTATGCTTGGTAGTGGTCATTGAAGTTTTAAAAACAAACTTAGACTTGTCAGAATTGATTACAGCATCAAAAGCTAGCTTTCATTCTCAAGTGAGAGTTTCTCCCCCAATGGATGGTCTTTCAGTTTTTAATACTCATGATGACTCAGTGATACATCAGAAGTCTCTTTGTTACCTTGATGTGTTAAAGAGTTAGCCAGTTAAATTTGGGTTGTAATGGGTGGTAAAAACTAACTTTGTTTAGAAAAGTGTTCTTATTACACAATTAAGATAGAGACCAGCTCCAAGTTTCTGAACCATGTATTATAAACTAACTAACCCACGGAAAGGTACATAAGCCTGTTTTATAAACAGAATGTGTTGAATGAATAAGGTGTGAGAAAGTTTAAAAGTAACCTTGGGGGGACTCTGTAAACCTTTTCCTAGGTTACAGCTCCCCTCAGTGGTAAATAATGAAATTGATTCTTGTCTGGAGAAACTGTTCTATTCCTGTAGCAATAATATGTTACAATATTGCATTCTGCCCTACTTTTTAAATGTGCTTTCCCATTGCAATTTCCAAGGACTAAAGTATTTTTCTCTTGTAAAATATGGGCTTTGTTTGAGTTTGTTGGTAAATTGTTCTGACACTTAAAAGGCATGTTCTCTGAATGGAATATTAACGGACCTTTCTTTTCCTTGCACTTTGTGTTATAACCCCACAGCCAATAAAAAAAGTTTAGTTTTTGTTTAATATATACCAAAGAAACAGAATTCTCAAAATGATTACCATAACAGATTTATTGATTACTTACTGTATACTAGATACTGTGTAGAATGATTTATGTACATTATCTCATTTACTCATACAATAACATTGTCAGATATTAGTAACCTTATTCTTGTGACTAAAGACAGTGAGATTTAGAAAGGCTAAGTGACTTTCTCAAGTTATATTGCTACAAAATTAGGATTTTATCTAATCTTGTCATTCTCCATGGCCTATGCCCTTAACTCCTATGCAATAACTACCTCCCTTAGTGATAAAGGTAGATAGAAATAATTTGAAATTATAGAGTCATACAGAAGTTTTAATCAGCCTTCCTTAGTGATAGACCTATGAGGTACATATGTATTATACTAATAAAGGTAGTCTTTAATTATTGTACATTATCAGTCTAAAAGTTATTGACTTCTTCTAGACATTACAAAATGGAATTCCAGAATTTATCAGTCCTCAGAATTCTGACTATCTTTCCTCAAAACAACTTTCTTCCTACTTTGTATAAATTGAGGTAATGCTGTCTTTATTACTGGTTCTTTGGTTTCTGGTCACAGAAAAGATTTCCCAATTTTTTCTGAGTTTTCTTCTTTGGATTGGAAAGATATTTATACATAAGTTGAAACTTTAAAGGTTATTTTACTACTACTAGCTTTGTGACGATGGACAAGTTATTTAATCTTTTACAGCCTCAGTGCACTTAAGTATAAAATGATATTAATGTCTACTCTGAGTTTATTGACAATTAGAAATGATGTATAGAAAGCATTTAGTTCAGTATGGGGTAGCTATTTTTATAATGTTCTTTGTAGAGGACATGGAAAAATGGAAAGGAAAAGAAGTTAGATTTCCAAATTCATTGTTGTAAGATTTTAGTTTTTTCACTCCTTTATACCACTTTTGCCTCTCAGCAGTTCTAGACTTTGTTATTATCTCAAGAAATTACAAGGCAACTTGTAAATATCTCATTTGGGTTAAACTTAAACATATTTCTTTTGAAAGTTCTCAGCTTTTGATTTAGGACATCTTTCCCTTATAAATTTAATTGAGAATCAGTTTGTTTTCTGAAATTAAACAAGTCCTGGTAATTTATTAATATCTATCCCTGGGCCAGACAGTCTATGTTTGTGTTTATCTTTCTACAATATGAATATATGAATATACTTCAAATATAAAGGAGTTTTAAATTATTCTTTATTTTGGATTATTTATAATCCACTTCCATATTATTAGTGCAGACCATCAAGAACAGATATCACAAAGCAACATGTTTCTTTTCTTTTTTTTAATCTATCATAATATAATAATGTTTGTTTACCCAGGCAGTTGACATTATGGATTTTATTTTAATGTGAAACCATAACAGTTATATTTAGAAAACAGGTTTTTTTTAAAAAAGGATTTTATTTATTCATGTGAAAGACACAGAAAGAGAAAGGCAGAGACATAGGCAGAGGGAGAAAGTAGACTCCATGCAGGAAGCCTGACATGGGACTCCATCCCATGACCTCAGGATCATGCCTTGGGCCGAAGGCAGGTGCTCAACCGCTGAGCCACCCAGGCGTCCCAGAAAACAGTATTTTTTTTTTCTTTTTTCTTTTCCTGGTGCTTTGTTACTCAATAAAAATCAGAACCAGTATATTTGTATATTGTACCCATAAGTCTTAGTTTTGAAAATTAAAAATTTTTATTCTTTAGATTCTTTTGGTTTTTGAATGAGTTAAAAAATATATATTGATGAAAAGCACAAATCTAGGTTGAATTCATTCATTTATTTAATTGCTTTGCAAGCATTTAATGTGAATTTTCTATATGCCCAGAATTTTGTTATATTGAAGCTACAAAGTCAATTAAGAGATGCAGAATTTCACTGATTCTGAGATGCATATTTTTCCCCCACATTGTAACTTAACTGAAATTGGATCATCTTAAATTTTTGGCATCTTGCAATTACGAAACTGTTAACTTTTTTTTTTCTTTCTTAGTGCCATAAAAAACAATGGTGCATCATTTAAAAACCATTGGAGACTTATTTTTAATGGTGTGAAGTATCCTTCCTCCTGAAATTTATAAACTATTAAGGGTATCGTATAATTAAAGAAATGCAAGAAAAAAGAGACCTTTAGGAGACTCTAAAGGAGGGCAGCATCAGGGAAGAGTTTCTGGAGGAAATGGCTACAAAGCCTAGTTTAAAAAAAAAAAAAAAATGGAGGGGTGCCTGAGTGGCTCAGCTGGTTGGATGTCCAGCTCTCTTGATTTCAGCTCAGGTCGTGAATTCGGGCCCACACTGGGCAGAGCTCCACACTGGAAATGGAGTCTGCTTAAGATTCTCTCTGTCCGAACATGAGAGACTCCTAACTCTGGGACACGAACAAGGGGTAGTGGAAAGGGAGGTGGGCGGGGGGATGGGGTGACTGGGTGACGGGCACTGAGGGGGGGGGCACTTGACGGGATGAGCACTGGGTATTATGCTATATGTTGGCAAATCAAACTCCAATAAAAAAATATACAAAAAAAAAGATTTTTGTGTTAATAAATAAATAAATTTGCAAATAAATAATGAAAATAGTTATTCACACACACACACACACAAAAGATTCTCTCTGTCCTTTTCCTTCTTCCCCCCAACCCCCCCCAAAAAATTAAAAAGTTATGTAAAAAGGCACTCCAAGCAGAGAACAGAATGATCAGATAAGGGCAAAAAAGACAGTGGTGAGTTTATAGCATTTGTTCTTGATCAGATAATTGAAAGGAAGAGCAAAAAACCCCCTCAAAAAACAAACCAACTGAAACAAAACATGAACTATCCACCAAAGATCAATAGACCTCTATTTTATTAAACCACTAATCCAGTAAATTTAATAATAGGCATGTGATTTACTTGAGGTGCTGTTTCCTTAGAGGAGATGAAGAGGGTATCGTACTGTGCTTTCTTGGGGCCACCTATCCAGTCTTTCTCATTGTTTCTACCTGTTACCACTGAGATTGATAGTTTAGCCATCACAATGCCTTTATAATTGCCATTTATTTGATATTACCTACAGAAACCATTTGAATGGATTGGGATATTAATTATGTTAATTCCAAGGCAGTACTATATATCCTCCTCTGTTTTGTTTCTTTTATTGGATTATATTGAACAAGATTGGTTGCACAACCAAACTCACCTGACAAGATTACACCAAGAATAGAGATGATTTAAAAGCTCAAACAGTACAAGGTAAACAATATAAAATCACAAAGTTTCTGACCTTATTAAAGTCTGAATCATTTCTCTGAAATCAAGTCAGTCTCCATCTCACAAAGTTGTAGTCTGATAAAATTACGTCTGCTTTTTCTTTCAGAGGAAAAAGTATATATAAATGCTTCTTACCTCTAAATATTTTTCTTCTGTGTCATCTCAACTAAAGGATCTCACTCCAATGCCTGGGTAAAGACTGGTTATATTTTACAGGACCTATAGCTTGCAAATTTCTTCCATTTAAACTAGTATAGCCACTTTAGTAACTCCAAACTGGGATTATCTTTTCAGCTCCAAGGGAACTCATGAATACTAAAGTACCAAAGGGTGAATAGTACATATAAGAATACTACAACCTACAGCCTACCACGAAAATAAGAATCCTCTCCACCCCCATTAGTTTTAACTAATACAACAATTTATAATCTAAGTACCAGTCAGAGATGGCCTTTCTTTTTTAAGGTAGAACCTTTGCTATAGAATAGTCTACTTGTAGTCTATCTATTACTATTCCACCCCACAGAAATGTGACCCACCTAACTTTCTTGAACCTGATTAGTCCCTCCGTTCTGTGTGGAAGTAACACTGAGTGGGTGAGGAGTAAGTTCAAATTTCCACCAAGAACAACTCTACTTTTTGTTCTTCTGTTAACCCAATAATAGTGGCTTAGTCAGTAATGCCCATATATCTGTATTTGTTAGCATTGTATATACTATTATTATATACTATATGTACCTAACTTAAAAAAAATCTCAACTTAAATTTTAAGAATTATTTCAAATGTACACAAAAGTACTGGGGATAATATGAATCTCTATGTACCTACTTCAGCCTCAGAAATAGTATTTTGCAAAACTTACTTCATCTGTCCTTCCACTTTTCCTTTTTTCACTAGATAATTTAAAGTAAATCTCGGGTTTTATAGAATTTCTGATGTAAATAATGAAGGCCACTTTTAAATTGGTTTAGAAACTAATAGATACTGGCATGTCAGAAAAGGTGATCTACCTACAAATGAAAACAATTTTTTTTTCTTTTGTAAACTTCCTTTTAGATGTCTTTCTTATCTGGTAGGCCTATGGTTCAAAATTATTTTTTGTCCTTGAAAAGTGATATTTATTTGTTCTTGTTTCCACATAGAAAATATTTAACTTAATATTAGAAGCAACAGAGCTTCCCCTCCAAGCCCCTTAGAATTGAACTCTTGCATTTGGAATAGGAAACTCATAGTTCAGATAGGCTTTACCTGGTCTTCTAAAATTATCCTGTCAACTTGCTGTTACATATGACTATGTGAATAGTGCCTGGTTGGCTTTGTAAATTAGATAGGGTATTCTAGATATGGCTAGTAGTTAAATGAAGTTTTGTTACCTACCTCACTCTCATTTTGGTCAAATTTCAGAGAAAGTCCATATATGTATATATATATATACACATATATATATACACACACACATTTTTTTCCTGCTTAGTTTTTTTTTTTTTTATGTTCTTAATGTTTAAGAATGTTCTTTTAATTTTTCTTTCAATGTTCTAGTTCAGGGATCCCTGGGTGGCGCAGCGGTTTGGCGCCTGCCTTTGGCCCAGGGCGCGATCCTGGAGACCCGGGATCGAATCCCACATCAGGCTCCCGGTGCATGGAGCCTGCTTCTCCCTCTGTCTGTGTCTCTGCCTCTCTCTCTCTCTCTCTCTCTCTGTGACTATCATAAATAAATAAAAATTAAAAAAAAAAAATGTTCTAGTTCAGAAATTGTTTCAGATTGTGCTTCTGGAGGAAAATTCCGTATCCCTTACTCTCAAGTGACCCTTTGGCTTTAAAGAAAATAATAGAGAAATGTATGTTTTTGCTTAAAAGAGAAGTATGCCCCAAGAATGATTATGTGTGCCTAGAGCCTGTCAGTCCTCAAAATCATAAGATTCTCATGTAGCACTGTTAGCTTAAATACTTACTTAGTTTTCCACATTCATCTTGCCTGATGTCTGTAATTTTTTGTCAATATTTGTCTGTTTTATTAGAGCATATTAATTAGAAGAAAGCAAGTTTTTCAACTTGAGATTCTATATCCTAAAATTCTTGACACAAGAAGGGACCACAGATGGATTAAAATCTAAAGTCAACTGTACTGTATTTATCTATGTATAATGCAAGGAGCCCTGAGTTAAAATTGTCAATAATCTACTGCATGTTAAATAATTTATTTCATATTGTAGTTTACTTTGTGAAATGTCTTAGCTAACAAACTTAAGGAAGAGTTTTATTTACAGTAACGAAGCGCTGTTTTTATACTATTACAATGTATATGCTATTGGGTAGTCTTTTTGGTTGGATTTTTTTATTTTATTATGTGGAAATTCATCTTTACTGATGTTAATCATACTTTACAGATCAAGCAAGTGGAGTAAAAAAATAAAATTTTATTAGATTAAAAGTCTTAATACTTACAATTGCTTATTTATTCACTAACTTGATTAAATGGATTATGTGTGGCAGATATTTGCTAGTTATTGAGAGTGTAATATTGAAGAAGATGCGGCCCCTGACATGCCTACAGTCTAGGTGGAGATGAACAGCAACCACTAAGATAGAAGTGTAGGGCATGACATGTGCAATTATAGAGTGTACCCAACCCCAGTCTTGGTAGGTTAGAAGAATCTCTCTAATGAAAATGATTTGTAAGTTGAAACCTAAAAGATAAAGTTTTTACAATTCTTTATCTGTAACCTCAAAATCCAGAATCTCTAAAGACTTTTAAAAATGTGTATTTTTTTGAAATTTGGTTCAAATTCATTGTTGATAAAACCTGTCCTGACCCGAAGTGAAGCTCTTTGTAGTACTTATTCCACTTACTATGAATGGTTATTCATTTTACTGCAGAAATACATTTTGACTATGAGTGTTGCCTCAAACCTCCTTGGGAGTGTCGCTGTAAGTTAGGCACTGTGTAGAGGCACAGGCACTGTATTGCCTAAAATCCGAATAAAAGATTTCAGAGAAAAGATTAAGTACTTCTGATAGCTGCAGGGAATTTAGAGAGTGCTTCATGTGGTTGGATTAGCTTGAGCAAAGGCAAGAGAGATCGTGGCTCCTTTGTGAAATAGCATACAGTTCAGTAGATTACTTTCTAGAATATTTAATTTTAAAAATACTGGTTAGGAGCTCCTGGCTAGCTCAGTTGGCAGAATATGTGAGTCTTGATCTTACAGTAGTGAGATCAAGCCCACACTGGGCCTAGAATTTACTTAAAAAAATATTGGTTGATTTTTTTTAGGGTTATGGTAATTTACAACCATTTAGTTGAGTTTTATGAGTTTTTAAAGAATTTACATGGTTCACATGGTGGATAATGGTAAAGGAAAGAAGTGTTGCTGTTAGCTTTATTTTATTTTTTAAAGATTTTATTTATTTATTCATGAGGCAGAGACACAGGTAGAAGGAGAAGCAGGCTCCCTGTGGGGAACCTGTTGTGGGACTCGATCCCAGAATCATGGGATCTCAACCTGAGCCAAAGGCAGAGGCTCAACCACTGAGTCACCCAGGCTCCCTAATGTTAGTTTTAAATTAGCATTTGCTGCTCTAAAACCATCCATGTCATTTTTTTTAACAAGGTAAATATTTGTGCCCCAACTTGGACCTACTGAATTGGAATTCTGATGCAGAAAGGAGATGATTTCAGCATATTGGGGTCTCCCACTTTTTTTCCCCCAAATTAAGGATTTGGAAAATGAGTGTGAATGAATACTGTATACATTATGAAATATATTTCATTATGAAAATAATTTTATGCCCTCATACTTAGATCAATTAAAAAGAAATTTATTACAGTTTACATTTACTTTCTGAAATTACTTAGTCATTCAAATGTCACCTTAAGATCTTACTTCACCTGAGGGCACTTGGGTGGTTCAGTCCGTTAGGTTAAGTGGTGAAGTTGCCTGCCTTTGGCTCAAGTCATGATCCCGGAGTCCTGGGATCAAGCCCCACTGTGGGCCTCCCTGCTCAACAGAGAGTCTGCTTCTCTTTCTCTCTCTCTGCCCCTCCTTTTGCTTGTTCTCTCTCTCTCTTCCCTGTCAAATAAATAACTAAAATCTTATTTAAAAAAAAAAAGATCTTGCTTCATCTGCCTCTTAAACTGTTTCAACTGATCAATTAATAACTTCACTAATAATATTCTGACAGAAAACAGTGTGGTCTCAAACACAAGTCTTTAGACTTTCAAGCCCCATGCATTTTACCCTGTATTTATTCACTCCTATATTCATCATTTATTATTCTAGGAACTGGGTATAGAGCGTAGCTGCAGTAATTAATTACTATGGGGGATACATGGGAGCATCTCAACTCAGATACTAAAATCTGGCTGGAGAGAGAAACCCACAGAACACATGAAACAAGAATAAACAGGACAGGTTTTAAACAAGAATGCTAAATGTGTAATGATGGCTGAAAAGTACCACAGAAGTTAGAGGTAGATGAGTTAATATGGACTGAAATTATCAAGAACGTTTTAAGAGCTGCTTGTCAAACATGACTGTGTTTATCCTTAGAGGTATGTGGCAGTTTCTATCTTTCTGTATTGTGAATTCTCTTCTGTAATATGTACTTCAAGGTATTTTTATAATGAAATCTCCGAAGAATCATTTCAGAAAAAGGCAAAAGTCATGTGAATTTTAAAGATGAAACATGAATTCAAAGAAATGTCATGTTTTGATTGAGCTGCTTCTATTCCTGGGATCCCTAGTCCCAGGTCCTCAGGGATATGCATCTTACTTCTTTACTGTTAAGGGTAATTGAAAGGAAAAATGGAGAAGCACTGGATAGTGGGAAAAGGAAGGCTTTGGGTGCAGTTAGGCCTAGACTTGAATCATTCTTGCTAGCTCTAAGTTTGGACTTGATGCATATTTATCCTTTCAGAACCTGTTATCTCATTTATAAAACAGATATTTTAGAAAATGATAGCTTGGACTAGAGACATTAAAGCATAAAAAACATGTAGCACAGTGCTTGAAAAATAGTAAGACTTCAATACATGTTAATAAGTGGCAGAGACTTTACAAATGAGAGGAAAATAATAAACTTGGAAGGGACTTGTGGGAATACAGAAATTACTTAAGTGATTAGGTTAAAAAAAGATCATGGAAACTCGAATACCAGATTTGGAATTGAATATGCTTGATCAAAGACCATTTATAAGTATAGTGTTTCAGAAAGGATGTGTATTGAAGTATGGAGTAACTTACTCAAACATTTGGATCTGTGAAATCATCCTTCCCTCATTAGGCAGGTAGCCTACACTAGTAACAAATACCACAGCCAGCTTATAATCACAAGCAAGCAAAGGCTCTTAACCTTAAATTTTGGGATCCTTAGAGGTTCTAGAATGGATGGACTTCAGAGGACTGAAATCTTTTTAATATCTTTAATAGGTAAAAGCTTGTTGATAAAGGTTGCCCTTTTTAAGTTTTATTTTTTTATGATTTTATTTATTCATAAGAGACATAGGGAGAGGTAGAGACATAGGCAGAGGGACAAGCAGGCTCCATGCAAGGAGCCCGATGTAGGACTCAATCTCAGGACCCCAGGATCAGGACCTGAGTCAGAGGCAACCGCTCAACTACTGAGCCACTTAGGCACTGAGCCACCTAGGCGTCCCTGTCCCCTTTTCTTTTAAAATCAGATTTTCAATAAAATCTTTACCCAGAACATTTTAAGGAATACTGGATGTTTTTACAATTTTTGAAAAATAGGTGACTGACATGATACAAGCAGGAAAACCACTTCTCATGTGAATAACCTATGTTACCTTGTAACTTTAGATAGTAGTTATCTTCCTTTCATAATATTCGTGCTTTTTGCAGATAGCAAATGGAAGGTATTAGCATATACCCAAGTAACATTTTGAGTCATATTTAAAAGTTTAAATTTGTAAGAGGCTTAAGTTAGTGTATATACATTTCATTAGATGACCTTTTTTTTTTTTTTTTTAAGACTTATTTAAGAATTATTTAAGGAGGAGCAGACTCCATGCAGGGGGCCCGATGCAGGACTCTATCCCAGGACTCCAGGATCATGCCTGAGCCGAAGGCGGATGTGCAACCACTGAGCCACCCAGGTGTCCCTCATCAGACGACCTTAAAAACTGAAGGAAATAGAGCAGTAGCATATTTGCATCGTAATAGGCATTTCTATTTAAAGTTAATAGAACAGAAAGCATCTTAGTAGATGATTGCTGTTTCTCCCAACAACTGTATGTCCTTGGAGAGGATCATAACATGAGTAAAAGGAAAGTCTGGGAGTTAAGGAAGACAACCAAAGCCTTGTGTGTTTTCGTTTCCATAAACTAAAAAACAGCCTAAATTTTGACTTATGCTGAATAAATTTAATGGCACATAATTTGTGTAGTTAGTACTGAGTCATAGTCTGCCTTCTAACTCTCCAGAGCTATTTAGTTTCTTCTTCCTGCTTCATCCTTCAGATGTCTTCCCCATAGATGAATGAGAAAGACAGCCACAGTTACTCTCGCTTCTATTTTTTGCCAATTGGAAGGAGGAAGCTGATAAATAAGACAGCTATCAAAACAAACCTCTAATATGACATTAGAGGTATTTGAAACCAGCGGTGTATTTGAGCAATTTTTTGCATGTTTATTCATAGAAATTTAGCAGTTAGAAGAGACTGGTATGTAGTAGATGTTATGAATCTGCATGAGGCCTTTTCTCCCCCTGATGACAAACATTAGAAGAGATTTGGTAATTGCTTTACAGTAGAGTTCTAATGACACTCTAGATTTTTAATAGAAAAGTATTTAAGATTTTTTCAGTTTGTTACTTTCACTTGTCTCTCTCTCTGTTCTCTCAGGAGTGTATGTAAATAAAACTTCCTTCGTCTTACAATGGAATGGATTTTTGGCATTCTAGTTTTCTGTCACACTAACCACCTTGAAAGACCGGTTAATATGTTGGAGACTTACTACATAATTCTTTGCTCAAAGACAATCATGAAGGGAATTGAAAAAACAAAAACTCTTAAAAATTTAAGTTATTTTGGGGTGCCTGGCTGGCTCAGTTTGGTAGAGCATGGGACTTTTGATCTCAGGGTTGTGGATTTGAGAGGTTACTTAAAAAAAAATAAAATCTTAAAAAAAATTAAGTTAAATTATTTCTTTGTGTAGAATTGGAACTTTGCGTTATGTAATTAGATATAGCTGCATTTATACTGATAGAAAAACAAATGGAATATTTTCATGAATTATATCCTATTAAAATAGAATTGCTGACATTATAAGACAGGTATGTAACTGATTAGAGAAATAAAATTTACATGCGCCCTTTATATCTATTTTAGAAAGTTACAAGCTTGAGAATACAAAACTATCTTCATACCTTAATACTTTTAAGCTCTCCAGAAAATAAGATTTTTACAGCTTTCTGTGGATAATGTATTACCCTATCCATTTTTTTCTATTTTAATACCAGACTTCTCTTTAAAATTTTATTTTTTGATTCTGTCTTGTTTATGACATACTCATTGATTTTTCTATATCGTTAAACTAATGAGGCATTTTTGCCTAGTATATGTCTGCTCTAACATAAATTGGGTGTAATAGTTGATTTTTATCAGCATTGTGACTACTAAACCCTGATGAAATATAGCATCTTGTAATAACAGTCTTATGCTTGGTGATATTCTGATCACTGATATACTGATCAGAAACAGTATTCTGATAAATATGGTACTTTAATTTAAAATAATTTAGTGCTTGAAGAATATAGTTTGTCTTAAGACAGATTTGTTATTAAATAAAAATTATTTTGGAGAAACTCTGAACAATATGCAGATACTTTGTAACTGCCCTTCTTATGTTGCTTTTGAAATTTGATTGACAGCAGCTGATACTTTCATTACTAGGAAACAGAAGTAAAGAGAAGGTATTTCTCAAGTTGTATAATAGTAGCAGAATCAAGGGTAGAAACGCCTTGTCTCCCTAATCTTATGGAGCCTATATACTTGACCATGTTATTGAGGTCATAAGGACCATAGACAACAATAATGAAGACATCTGTATTTTATTATGTCTCCAAGTTGCTTCTTGTGTACTTTAAATAAAAGAGTTAGTTATACCCTATATTCTCAGACTATTTGTAGCTATAGCCATGGCAGAGGGAGAAGCAATTTCTCATTATTTCCCTGAATAACTTTTTTTTCCTGGAGTTATTTACCTTTAAGACTTTGGCAGTCTGAATTATCTTGTGGCATTTGTTAATTATTTCAACCAAATCATTAGAATAAACTAGACCAAAGAACATTTGAGAGTATACTGAGAGGAAAAGTATATTTTGAATATATTAAATATGTTTGTTGAATGGCTTAATAGGAAAATTCTTTTTTTCTCTCTCTATAACAGTTCTTTCTCTATGTAACTGTATATATAACTACATATAACAAAGGAAACACAGAGCTTATTTTTGGAGAGGGAGAGAGGTGTGAGATGGGAAAGGTTGGAAGAGAGTACCCTACTGTAACTTTCTTTAGCCAGAAGTTTTTCATAGCCCTTTGTTTTTGCCTTCCCTTTTATTTCCTTTTTTGTCCTTGGTTAATGGCTTTGATTTTATGATACTTGAATCATTTCATTATTGAAAATAGAGTCAATCTTGAAATAAATCAATCTGAGTAAAATGAATTTGAAGAATTTTTCCTTTCTCATTAAACTGAAGGAAAAGTTTAGAAAAGTTGTCAAATGACATGAACTGGATTAGATCACTAGAAATCATAGGATTTATTTACATTATATTTATACATAATTGAACTCTTTAGTCAAAGCAATGATTAATATATGCCTTCCTACTTCTTTTAGTCTGGGTTTTCTGAAATTGCTTTTCTACTGGTTTCTTTTTCCAACCATGCACAGTGTGTGGTGACTTTAGTTAGTAACACCGTATTGTATATTTGAAAGTTGCTAAGAGAGTAGATCTTAAAAGTTCTCATCACAGGAAAAAAATTGTAACTATGTGTGGTGATGACTGTTAACTTATTGTGATAGTCATTTCATAATACATATATCAAATCATCAGGTTCTACACCTGAAACTAATACTATATGTCAATTATATCTCATTTAAGAAAAAAACAAAAACCAAAGAAGACTACGGTTAACATCTATAAAAGAGATCATTATTGTCTACTTAATTAGGTCACAGAATGACTGTTTCATTATAGTGGGTGCTGCAAAATTTTTTATGCATTTACTTCCTAGACTTCAAAGATGTAAATAAGACAGGGTTTTGGTCCTCAAATTGTTTTCAGTTTGGTCAGGGAGACAAATCTGCGAGCAGTGATGAGACTACATGGTGCTAGAAAAGAAGCTCGTCGAAGGTCCATTTAGGATGTCAGAACTATTGCATATAGGGACATGGGAAGACTTTAGAGAGGAGTTGATAGGAACTATGACTTGAAAGACTTTTAAAAGTTTACCCACCAGATGGAGTTGTGTGATAAGGATGGGTCTGAGGTAAGGACAGAAGAAGAGCCTTGTCAAGGCACAGTGATAAAATTGCTACAGCTTCATCTTCAAAGTGGGGAGAGCAGAAGAGGTTGAACCTAGTGAGAAGAGCAAGGGGCAGATTGTATCTGGCCTTGTATGAAAACATTTGAACTTTATCCTAGGGGTCTCTGGGTCCCAAACTTGGCTGCCCATCAAAATCATCTGTGGGTGTAGTAAAACAACAGAAACACACACAAAAAAATAGTTAAATATAGGGGTGCCTGGGTGATCGGGTAAGCATCTGACTTTTTTTTTTTTTTTTTTTTAAGCATCTGACTCTTGATTTCAGCTCAGGTCTTGATCTCAGGGTCATGAGTTCAAGCCCTGCATTGGGCTCCACACCCAGTATGGAGTAAAAAAAAAAAAATTATATATGTATAGACTCTGAAAAAAAGAATTTTTAGCAAAATACAAAAATTTCAAGTGTTTATTTAATTTTGTAATTCTTTATTGTGGAATAGCTCAGAATGTCACTTCTGTCTTAAATAACAGATTAATAACTGAGCAAAGAAATGTAATTTGGGTTACAAAATTCTTGCTTTAATAAAAATTCTTTAAACAGTGATTTTAAAAAATGATGGTGGTGGGGGTGCCTGGGTGGCACAGTTGGTTAAACATCCTACTCTTAGTTTTGGCTTGGGTCGTGATCTCCAGGTCGTGAGACCGAGCCCTGGGTCAGGCTCTGCACTCAGCAAAGTCTGCCTAAGACTCTCTCCGTGTCCCTCTGTATCTTCCTGCCCCCTCCCCCACTCTCTTTTTCTCAAAGAAATACATCTTTTTTTTTTTTTTTTAAAAGATCAGTTTCTATCTTTTAGATTCTCACTGTGCCTGTCATTAAGAAATACATTTTACATTATGATCCAGTGGACATATACAGGCACCTATATATAACTAAAACAAAAGATTCATGATAGACATCTTACTCTTACTAGTATTGCAGGATGTACTGTAGTATTTCTTGTTCCATCATGTTTTAGAATGCTGGTTGCAAGCCACTAAGTTAATTTTACAATTCACTAAATTGATTTCATGATCCACTGATGGGTCATAGCCTACAGGTTGAAGAAATACTGCTATAGAGAATGAATTGAGATGTGTAGAACTGAGAAGCTAAAGATCAGATAGGCAATTAGTTCAGTTATCCAGATAGTAGATGATGTGAGCTTGAAGTAGGACAGTGACATTAGCAGGTGCAGAGGAAAAGGGACAGATTCAAGAAATATTTAGAAGGTGGTAGAAATCCATTCTTAGTGACTGATCAGTTCTGAGGATTGAGGAAGGTCAGGCAGTCTAGAATGATTTCCATATTTCTAGTTTGAATATTTGGATGCTTGTGTTGTTGTTGTAAGATTTTATTTATTCATGAGAGAGAGAGAAAGAGAGAGAGAGAGAGAGAACACACAAGAGTTGGTGGGGGTGGGGGGAGAACAGAGGGAGAGAGAGAAGCAGACTCCCCACTGAGCTGGGAGCCTGATGTGGGGCTTGATACGGGGCTCAATCCCAGGACCCAGAGATCATGACCTGAACTGAAGACAGATGCTTAACCATCTGAGCCACCCAGGCACCCTGGATGCTTGTAGTGTTCTTAAGCAATATAAAGAACACAGAAGAAGAATTGGTAAGGGCAGGCTGTGAGGAAAAAAGACCTATCCAAAAGGCAATTGGATATGTCTGTAATTTTTTTCGAAATCATATTCCTTTAAGTAAATGTTTTTTTCTTTCATTTTTTTTATTAAATTGCATAGTTTAAAGCTCTATCTTTTATCTTTCTGATACAACCTACTTTTTTCTTATTCATGTGGCTTGCCCTAAAATATTTTAAGACTTTCCTTCTGTGCTAAAAGGTCCTGTAACACCAATTCAGTCTTTTCCAAGAAGACATCTGATTCCTTGCCCAAAGTAAAACATAAGAATTAAGCTTTTTTGATTCCAAACCACATCATCTTTTCCTCTCTGTCAGAAGTAGAATCTCATTTTTCTGATCCTTGTGCCTATTGTTACCATTATGTATTCCATGGTTTCATGGGCATTAATTGTACCTATTGGATTCCCATATATAACCATCTAAGTGTTACAAGAAATGCAGCAGTGCTGGTTGATGTTTGCTGAGTATTCTCTGGAATTTAGCTTATCAGTTTCTACCACCCATGATTCAGTTTAATAGCTCAGATTGTAGTCACTGTCCAGGTTACTCAGTTTCTGTGGGTCAGCAGTTTGGGAAGGGCTCAGTTGGGCAGTTCTAGCTTGGCCAGTTCTATCTTATGCACTAGTCTTTAGGTGTTTAGGAGCTAGAACAAAGATCAGGAGCTTTTTCACTTCATGTTGTCTCAAGGCCTTCCCTAGTTCACCTCTCTGAGTGGGTTAGTTTGGATTTCTTTTAGGGCATTTGGACCTCTTTTGTGGCAGCTGAGCACTTTAGAAGTGACTGTTCCAGCTCTTCAGGTGGAAGTTGCATCACCTTTTCTAATCAGCTTTGTTAGTTGCATAGTGTTACTTCCTTGTGCTCTTAGCCATAAGCTGCCCAGGTTCAAGGGGAAGGAAATGAGACTCCACCACTTGACAAGAGAGTGACAAGGGTCTAGAAAAAAAATGCGGGATGAGAAATGTTTTTGTAGGCAATCTGCAACAACTGTGTAGAAAATAATGAATGCCATCATATAGATCTTTAGTTTTACCTGGAGTTTACTTCCTTATTGGTACTATTCCTTAAATCTTCTAAAGATCAAGTTAGCTTTTATGATTTAATTTTCTATATCTTATTTAACTTGGGTAATTTGCTTTCCATGCAGCAGATTTAGTATATAGTTATGAAGATGCTTTAAGCCTGGTTGTGAGATTTCCCTGGTGCAGGATGATTCAAAGCAGTAGCAATTTAGCCAGCTCTCCAAAGTGGGTCATTTGAATTATGTTATCTTGTGTTTTCTAAGAACAGTTGTAGATTTCTTTCTTCAGAAGTCTTAAATGACCCTTGTAGCCTGTTGAATAGACTGTTGAAAGTTAGTTCTCAGTGTCTGAAAATATATCCTTATACCACCTGCTAGGTTCCTTGTTATACCTTGGGCATGGCTGCATGAAACAGATCAAATAATACTGGCTTTTATTTCATAGCCTTGCAGTTTCATCAGTAATAGGAAACAGATTTGACAAGACGGTGTTTTAATTATCTGTACAATTATTGCTTATTTTCAGAAATAAGCTATTAATCTAGTCATGAATTTTTATTGATAGATTTGTTTAGCTACTGGTAGTGCTACCATGCTTGAATTGTGCCGAATAAATATCAGTTGATAATCTGCTGACATGAATATTAATCCTAACTATGGCTCTGAAACTATACTTTGTACATATAATATGCCCAAAAGCAATTTCTGAAGTATAGAAAATAAAGAACAAAAATTAATATGGATAGTTCCCATTCCTTACCCCCAATTTTTTCATAGAAGAGTGGCACAATTTGTTTATATTGAAGAAAGTCTATCTGGAATACTCATTTAGTGTAATGAACTGTTTAGAGTATTATAACCACTTGATGGCACCCTTTGATTTGGTACAAACCTCATTAGCCATACTATACTGCAGTATAGTATTTGTAATGGAATAACACATAAGAACTAAAGACTGCAAGGTATCTGGTTAATGTAGAGATGAAATGAATGCAACGGCAAGGCTAAGCTTTCCTGACCCTTCATGAGAGAATAGATGAAAAAAGGAAGAATAAGCTATTGTGCCAAAGGGAGATGATGAAATTCAAGATCCACACACATAATCTTTGGCTCAGCCTCTGAAATGTTAATCCCTGGGTAGAATTATTTGAGCTATAGATTGCAATTTATCATCAAAATGGCATTGTGTCAAACAATACTTTTTATATGTGTGATGTTTAGAACTATCCAATTTTAATATAAAATGGTTCACAGAGCACTGACTAATACTTAAGTAGTGACTCTTTAAGGTTGTGATTTTGGGGATGGAGTGTAAGGTGGTTTCTTTACCTGAAAATACTACTTAGATTTTAGATTTTGGGGAACCTTTCTGCTTTTCTTTTTGCAACAATTTGGTTTTAGTGTTACAAAAAAGGATTTTTTAAAGAATGCCTCTTGCTAAATTAAGTAGTTTAGAATTGTTTTCTTTCACATGCTAAAAATATAATTATAGAATAATTCTGTCATAGTCTTCTGACATTGCTTAAAAGTACTCTAACTGATGAAATACTATATTATTAAGAGTTTATATGGGCTTCTCTATTCCAATACTGTATCAAATATTTATAGATTTCCTCTTATTTAATGTACCCAACTTCTGCCATCTAGGGAATCTGTCATAATTAGTATTTATTTGTGATATTTATTTCTTAAAAATCAAGTTCTCCCAATTAAAAAAGAAACTATATTTTAATAGTGCAGGTGGGGAAGGGTTTTGTTTATGGCTATTAATCTATCATTCAGAGTAATAATCATTATGGACTTTCCTTTGTAAAAAGTCTAATTTTTGTTTTTTTAAAAACACTTAATAGCACTTAACAGATCTCTGTTTCTAGAATCTAGAACTTTGAAATTCCAGTTTAACTATATACGTTTCCTTTCAGTTTTGTCATGTTAATAATACAAGGTTTCCTTTGCTTTCTTTTAATTAAGATAATAATTATTTTCTATTTTAGTACTAAGAAATAATTTTACTTAACTTTGTATTCAGATTCTTTGTATCTGTAGGTGATCTCTAACACCTAGATCTCTAGAAATCTATACCCAGCGGATCATATGATTTTGGTATCTGATTGCAAATGTTAAAGGCATGCTGTGATCCTATATTAAAACAGAAGCACACGTCTGTGAAACACCACTCATTCGTGCATGGATAATTCTGTCTTGCCATATTTTAGCTCTGATGAGGAAAACTATTTGATTTAGTGGTGAGGGGGAATGTGGGAAGGGTCACTGTGAAAAGAGAATGTCCCATGGAGATAGTTTGGCTTTGACATCTGTCTTCTTTAAGTGATCATGAAGCACAGAACAGATCCAAAGTCACCCATGAAGACCAGTAGTTCTGTGTGTTTGAGGCACACTGCCTTTCTTTATAGATCCAGTCAAGAGCAGGTAGCATAGAGTAGTCTTTAGGCTGCTACCATTAATAAAAGTGTTCTTTGAGACTGAGTAGTCATTCATCACAGATTGCTTTCAGAGGCAGAGGGTTCACAATGTGCATTGGAGAGACACATGTATATATATAGTAGACAAAGAGCTTGGGGGTCTTAACCTGATGATACTCGTACTTAAGTATTACAAAGCTGCTTCATCTGTTTACATAATTAACATCTGCTGATGTTTTAATTTAAATGTCACCCTGAAAATTGATAGTTAAAGTAGCTGAGTGTTTTAGGATGTGACACTTTCCCAATGTAACTTCCCCCAATCCCTGACAAGGATTACTCCATGATTTCTTTTTTCTGAGAACTTGATGTTTTAAAGGACATGCAATGCTTCAAACATGAACAAGTTTTGGTTTCATTGGTGTGACTCTAGATCTCACTCTTAACTCTTCATATTCACTCATAGACAACAGCTGCCAAACTCAAGACTGCAGTAACCTTTTAAAGTAAGCCTACTGGTTCCACACGGAGTGCCAATGCATACATCTTCCAACCCACTGCACTGGCAATCTCATACCCAATTGCTGAATACGGTGTTCCAGCCTGGTGCCTTTTAGCATACACAAAACTGGTCAATGTCCAACTTTATCCAACCACCCACACTAAATCTGAAACCTCGTGATGCTGTCATAGATGCCTGCAGGGTAGCACTCCTGCAAATTTTTAAAAACATGAGATTGTTAAAGCTACTAGGGAAGGGGGAAAAAAACCTTTTTTTCCCCAACTACCTGAAGTTTGTTTTCTCAGTATCTTCTTTAATTTGCTATAGGATGTCAGCAAAGTTTGGTGGAAAGAGAATATTTCATATTTCTTGGTCTTCTCACATTCTCCTAGTTCTATAGGTCTTATTAAATAGGTTTCAGTGGCCAGTCTTTGAAACAGGACCCAGATGAACATTTATATTTCAGCTACAGCAACAGCATGCATTATTGATAATTGACCTTTACCCTGACCTAGTGTAGTCTTGTGACATTGGATGAAATAAATGAAGAAACTACTCCTTGGCTTGATTTTGTATTGGCGGAAGAAAGCAAACAGAGTGGTTTGTCAGGTTGCTAAAAATGTCAAAATATAGTCCTGGGACAATTTATAGCACAAAGGTTTTAATTTTCCTTTTGTTTTTTAAATAACATGTGGGTGGTTGGTTGTTCTTTGGAAAAACACACCTTTGAAAGAAACTGGAATTGCAGTAATACCTGCATCAGATTAATAATAGGAAGTAAATTGTTTGCTTTTATTTAAAGTTGTAATTTATTAGTCAGATGCTTGTCAGTGACGTGTTTAAACAGTAAGCCTTTAGAGAATTTCACAATTTTACAGAAAATAGTGTTAATTCATATAAATATAATGTGGCTGGTAATGTGTTATTAAAAGAAATAAGCCTCTATCCCTGTATACACTTTCCTTATGTTGCAGTTTTAGTGATCATTCATTTTAAATACTTTTGTTTCCATATGTAAGCTATACAGAGCATAACAGAACTCCATATCAAAAGTAAGATGTAAACTATTTCAGTATAATTCTCTTATTGTCCATAGTTTCTGACTTTGCAGTAAAATTAAATATTTCTGCAAATTGAACCCATAAACGAAATGTCCTGTTTTGCAAACTGAATTGTTCATACTATCATTAAGTTATTATAGGCAATATGCAGATGTTGCCTCTGCATTTTATCTTGAAAGCATTGTTTTCTGATAGTTAATATATTTCAAGTTAGTATTGTAATATTTTTCTTGATTTAAGTTATAACCCTCTATTATGTCACTCTGATTTTAGGATCTGGTTTCCTAATGCAGATGTGGATTTCTTAATTGAAATAATTGAATCATAGAAATTTAGATCTAGAAGGAGGCTTAGAAATCATAAAGTTCTCCTCTCTCATTTTACAGACAAGGAATCTAAGGTATTATGATCTAGTAACTAGTCCAAGGTCATATTGCTAATGAGTAATAGCAAACTACTCACTTCTATTCATTTTCTCATTCTCACTCTGAGGACCTTACCTACCAACATAAAGTATTTACATATATGTGATAACATGGTTTTAAATGTTTGCTTTTTGTATCTCTTTAAATAGAGCCTAAGTCAGCTGTTTTAGGAAAATGGAACTTGACTTATTGAAAGAAAAATATTTGTAATTAAAGGTTTATTAGGTAGAGATCAATTTTACTGAGGTAGATTATTTGATAGTAATTAAAACAAGACCAGAACGCCCAGCAGCCTTACCTGGGATACTCATTTAAATTCAGTGCACAAGATCACTTGCTTCATATCGTGTGTGTGTGTGTGTGTGTGTGTGTGTGTGTGTGTGTGTGTGTATAGACTAGCTGCATGCTAAGGTTTAAAACCTTACTTAATTTTAAGCTTTGTTAATATTTTTAACAAGTAGCTTTATTGAATAATATGAGCTATGAAATACTTTAATTTCATTTTAAAAGATTGTCAATATAAAATGTAAATTTTATAATTCTGTGAAAATATTGGAGTGTAAAATTTTTAAAAATAAATCATGTCAGGTTATGTAACAAATTTATAGTTATTTTTAATTAAGCTTTGTAAGAGATGAGTTAATGATGTTTTTCGTATATGCAAATATATATATAAATGTGTATATCCACATATACATTTTAAGTTTTCTTTATAGAATGGCTAAAATACATAGTTGTATATTTATAATTTATTAAAACAGAGAACTATGGAAATATTATTTAAGAACAACAACCAGATGTTTTTAAATAATATTTATGATAGTTTAGATATCTAAACTAGAAATCACTCTAAAATAGGTTTTTTTTTATGTTAATGAGTACATTTCTGTCTTGGCATTCAAGGAAAAAAATAGCAGCAATACTTGTTTTCTGCATATTGCTAATTAGAAATTTACTCAAAAAGCATTTTTTTTAAAGGATTTCTGAATATAGTTGTGTTATACCCAACCTTTTTCTTATAATCTAGATACAACATTGGACACTTTGTTGTTGTATGTAGGTTAAACTTGGATTAATTCTGGTTTACAAGTACTATTTACAGTGCATTATTTTAGATCTCGGTTTTTAAGGTAGGTCAATTGCTACAGTTAATTAAAGTGCTACATATGCTGCTACCTAAGCCAATTTAAAGAATAGGGCATGTATTTCCAGTTATGTGAGCTACAGAATAATTGTACCTTAGCATGACAGCTGTCCCTGTAAGCTAGTAATGTCCTACTGTTCAAATAGATATGTGGCTCATATTCCTTTCTGTTTCCTAAAACATCCCATCTTTTTGGTTATTTTTGGAGTGACAGATATAAGTATACATAACTGATTTCTGCATTTAGAATAACACTTTGCAAATAGTAGACAGTGAGTGTTTGAAAAATGAATTAGTCACTTACTGAGCTTGTGGATTTTCATTTTATTTTATTATCCCTCATTGTTTAAGTTTTTACGTGATAGTTTTGTCTCTTCTTGCTAATTTTAGACAGCTACCTAAGGGTAGGAAGAGTATATTGTTTTGTAGACAGACACTATTCAGCAAGATCCTGTGTACTTATAAATAAATGGGTAAGTGGGTTTCCAGCTGATTTAATTCTCATTAAACTTGATAGTGAGACATTTAAATTCTTAACCTACAGTGTTTTTAGGTTCATGCCTAAAGAAGATCTCTGTTATAGATTCTGTGAAACAGATGTGCAGGGAATAGTATTAAAATACAATTGATTTGTATAACTTTTTCATCCTTTAGACTTTTATTAGAGCATAGTGGATCTTTAAAAATTTTTTACATTTATTACAGCTGACATATTGGCAGTACTGAAAATACTAAAAAAGAAAAATGATCTGTAATCCCACTTTTAATAAATTGATTTTAGTTTATCATTCTTTGTTGTCTAAGTTTTTTAGGTTGCTATTCCTTATTTGCATTTAGAGTAGATTAAATACATAATTTCCTTTATTACATGTCCTATTTTAAAATGTACATTATTCCTGTGTTCAGGCTTTTATAGAAATACTGTTAGAGCTGATACTTTTGTAAAAGTACACAGAACTGCTTCCCAGGTGTAGGCTCTAGGGGACCTGCATTCCTGCTGCGGTGACTCTTGTTTGGCATTTACTCCAACAATAGCCTGACCTAGTGAAAATCTATAGGGCCTCAGATTATTATACGAAACCTATCATTCAGTCAGGCTTTTGGAATGGTCTTGTTGATTCAAGGACAGCTTTGGTGACTAGATTCAGAATTCAGGTTAGAAGTAGATTTGAATGGATACATGTCAACAAGAAGATCATATAAAATGAAAGTGATGACTAGAGGGGGTATGTGGTAAAAAATTAAATAAAATTGAAGGGAGCTACCTGAGAGTGCTCAATTTAATTTGGGAGAAAGGTCTTATTAGAGATGGAAGAGAATGACTCTAAACTGGTAGTGATTTTTATTTTGTAAATAATGGTTCTGTGCTACATGTGATCTACCAAAGAAAGAGGGAGAAATAGAAAAGACTAAAATTCTTTGTTCTTCAGTGTAGAAAAGTAAAGTAAAATACAAGGGGCATATAATTTACCTCAGATTGAAAGAAACAGTAGTTACCAAACATATGTGTTAGGAGGAAAGGAAAAATAAGAGGAAAAGGAATCTTGACTGATGTCCTAGGAACTATCTGTGGAGTTAAGTCCTGGGTCTGAAGTCTTACTTACCATAAATTTCTGCAGTGGCATCAAGTAATGCTAGAATGTCCAAATCATATGCCACCAGTATTTCTTACCCTCGCCCTCACTCCTAATTTCTATTCATTCATCTAATTATTTTTTTTATAAGTTGTGCTACTACTGGCAATTTAAGATTAAAATGAAGATCTGAGAACTAACTTCAAATCCATCCTTTCTTCTCTCTTCTTTAGTGGCTAGTTTCTAAGTCCACAGCAATTTTCCTGCTATAAACTTTTATTTTTCTTTAGCCCACCTTTTATCAGTAGACCCAATTAGTGAAAATCTACTCAGAAGTTAGTGATGGTACGTTTTAAATCATATTATTGATTTTGGCTGCATTCTCTTTAAATGAAACAGGTGTTGCAAGAAACTAAATTACTGTAACTAGTATTTGTTTATTGGATAGTTTTATTTAGAAAAGTGATTTTATAAAAATTTTTAAAAGTCAGATTTTTTTCACTGACTTTTCATGTGTGCTCATATGTTAAAACTTTTTTCCATGTGGATATTATTTCTTAAACATGTACATCTGAAAAGCAAGGACTCTTTAAGTAACTATATGTCAGGCTAAATTTGGATACTTATTTTTAAGATATTTTAAACTTGCAGAACTCTGATTTTGCAAGCTACCGTTTACGGTTTTTACAAAATTATTTTAAAAAGGGTCTCTGCATAGTTAAAAATCAAGATAATCGTGATTGCTCCCGTCATATTTGATTTCAAAGCTTCGTCAAATAACTTTAAAAAAACTTTTTTTTTTACCATTTCATTAAAAATTAAAATATGAAGTAGGTAAGTTCACAGAGCCAATTTTGGGTAAAGTGAGAAAAGATAGGTACCATTTTTCGTAGTTTCTAAGTTGAATAAACTCTGTATTTCTACTTTCCTAAATGTTTTCATTGTTTGTGAGTCTAAAACATGTATAAACCCTTTCTTTTACCATATTATATTTAAATAAGCAACACTTCATATCTTCTCTATATAAAGTGAAATATTTCCTTAACACTAACACAACACAAGTCAGTTCTCAGCCAAAGCAAATAGAAGAATGAATGCTTTGTTAATCATCCGTAACTAACGTGTGTATACACAGAAAAAAAAATCAAATCTGTTTTTGACAGAAACCTTTTGATGGAATAAGAAAAAAAAAGAACTTTTAACACAAGTCAGGCCTTTTCTAATTTATGAGTTTAAAAATTATGTTTCTGTTTTTTTCGGTGCAGGCACATGGTAACAAATCAAATAGTTATGGAAGAACTTTTACTGAAAATCAACATTCTCCTGTCACTTACTTCCTACCTCCAACCCACTCCCTTGAGGCAGCCTCTTTTAACTGCTTTGGAATTTACTTCTGGTGGTTCCCTCCATGGTTCTAGTTCTGTATGATAAGCTTGTACTCTGTTTCATGATTAAATAATCATGATTTGTCAACTTGAGACAACATTTACTGAATCTTCAATTTGCACATGCCTGGCTCCAGCATTCAGAAATACAGAGAGTTATTCCTTGCCGATTCTTTCAGTCCACTTCGTTTCTTGATAAAGTTCCTCAAGGGATTGGTACAGTTCTGCCATTGTGCTCACCATTGTCCCACTGCCTCTAAAACTGGCCTCACCCTCAAGCCCATCTTCTCCATTTACATTTGCTCTCTTAGTTCTCACTTTTTTACCTTGTTAAAATCTATTCTTTGTCCCTTTTTGGTGTGAAAAGTTGGACTAAAGCATAGATTCAAATTAGGGAAATTTTATAGCTTTCCTTTCAAAAATCTGTAAAATTCATTTAAAAAAATTAACCCTAAATAATTGTCTCTTGTTTTGTTTTAATTTTTCCCTGTGGATCAGTGGCCTGTGATTAAGAGTAGGTTTTCTATCCATCCCTGATAGATAGTAGCCAGGCATAAGGATTTTGAAAGAGTAGGTATGGTATAAATTTGACCTGATGGATTTTATGTTTTAAGATTTTAGCATTCTTCTTAAGGGACTCATAAAATAATGTTAAAGAGAAATACTAAATTCTAAAATGTTAGTCTTTTCCACCCTCTGCCCCTTCTTGGCTCAGCTGCTCCTTTCTACTCTTTACCTAATAAACCGCTTCAACATAACTCATCTCCACTCGCCATTTTTTTCTGGGAGAGAATCCTAATTCAAAGTGGCAATTAGGATAAAAAGGGAACTTGGTGCTTAATTTTAGGACTTGACTTTTACTAGAATGCATGTTACTCCTAGAGATTCTAGTACTGACTTTAGTCTTTTTAAACTAGTTTCTTTGGGACATTGCTTGGAAAATATTCATGAAACTGTGTGACCCTTCCTAAATCTTCCTTCTCAACATTATTCAAATGACCTTTCTTAATTTTTGTGGCTCTAAAAATGTCAGTTATACTTCTGTAGTTTAGTCCGAATTCCTATCTTCAAACTAGGGATATTAGGTTGAAGATCAAGAGTACCTGGTTATCATTGAATTGGGTTTTTTTGTTTTTTGATTGTCATAAAAGCTGCTAATAGAAATACATTCTAGAATGTGGAATGCTTTGTCTTTTGAGGTAACTTAACTATGAGGATTTGACATCTCCTTTCTTAGTACATAGTCAGTAGGATTTGCTCTGTTTTTCTGCCTAATCAGGTATCAAGAGTTAAACCTGGTTATGTTTATTTCCTAATTCAGTCTCTGTACTGATATAATCCATTGATAAGTTTTTTCTTTTTCTTTATCAAATAAGGTTTAGCAAAGATAATTTTCTTGGTGTTATACTATTTTCTAAGGAATTTCTGTAATTCCTGATTTTAAATGAAATAAAATTTTTATATTCTATGTTTCTATGTTTTTAGGCTATCATATTTTTAATATTTTATACAAGGAAGAACTGATCAAACCTGTTAAGAATATTAGGGTTTTGCTTTTGAGTCATCATAACTATCAGACATTTTCTTTCCCTGCATTTCTGTGTATAGGGAATTTTTTTCCTTTTACAAAATAAGACATCTGGACCACTTCAAAAATAGCAAAAATAAGAATTGTTCCAAGAAATTTAAAACCTGTACCTACTTTATGCCTCACAAATTTGAAGTTATTTTTAAAAATACAGAAGACAGTAGTAGTCATGCAAATAGACATGAAATTTGAATTCTGAAACTGAAGCTACCCATGCCATTAATATGTACTGAAAAGCTGTATCCAGGTCTAAGTGGAGAAGGTAAGTTTGGGAAAAGAGAAATATAAATACTATATTTCTGTCTCATTGTTTAAAAACATGGTGTCTTAGATAACATCATCTTTTCAAAAAATTTTGCATGAACTTGAACTTTTTCTTGCCATTATTGAATTTTACTGTTTCATAGTAAAACAGAAAAGTGAAAATTTTTCCACTTTTTTCATTACTAGTTTTTAAAATTAATTTTTTATTTGAAAAATAGTAAATGGCCAAAGTTTTTTTTTTTAATTGGTATAAAAGAGTAAAAAGTAATTCTGTCTTCCTACTTTGTCCCTCTTTTTCTTTCCTTAGAGACGTTGTTATTAGGTTTCCTATGTATATCTCCAGAAATACATCACTATTAAATACACAGTAAGAGCAGAATAATATTTTGTACCTTACTTTTTTCATTTATCCATATACATTGATAGTTTTTAAGTACATAAGAACTACAGTTTTTACTACATTGTTACTTTTTCCTCACCTAAAACTTATAATTTTCATTGTTAGAGTTTTTAAATGTAAAGTTTCAATCACAAGTGAATCATGGCTTAGTCAAAGTTCCAATGCAATTTAATACTTTGAATTCTATAGCATATGCCATTTACAAAGCACTATCATATATTTCATGTTACTCAATCCTCTCAAAAGCCCCGTAAATAAAATCTAAGGATTGCATGGTTTGGTATGGGTTTAATGAAGTTCACATTTTTATCTTTCCTGAGCACCTTTCTCCATGACTTCTGGCTTTCTTCTAATTTCTAAGAACAGGCAGAGGCAGGTCTTTCCCTTTGTCTTCTAAGTTCTCTCCCCGCCCACCTCTCGTGGTCCCCCCTCCGGAAACATACACACACACACACACACACACACACAGACGCGCACACACTTTTTAAAAACCTAATGAATAGAGGTGCACTGGTTTTATCTTCTCTAGCTCCTGTGAAACTTTTGAGCCTTGTGAAAGGATCTCATTCTCTTCTTAATAGGAGACAAGCATTTAGGAAAAGCTAAGTAATAATTCCTTTTTTTGTCCTATGCAAGAACATAAACTAGTAAAATATGAATGCATAAACATGGTATACAAATTTCTCTTCGTTTTTAAAAGACATGCTCAAATATTATGTATAGTTCTGAGTCTTAGCTATGCGTGGCTTTTGTGTCAGATCACTTTGCGTGCAGTAACCTGGTAGTAGTTGTTGTTGCTTGTATTATAATTTGAGCACCAATAGCATACTGGGTGCCACACCAGACACATCCCAGCCTGCCGGGCACGATTTGATTGACAGAAGCTATTCCCTTAGAATGGTAATAATTGCATAAAAGCCTAAGGAACTGATTTGAAATTTTTATCAGTAGGTAACCTGAAATAACCTTGTGCTGGATAATGTTCTTCAAGTAAAAATTTATTTAAGACTTTAGTTTCTAAGATACTACTTTTTAGGGTACTTAACTTGCTAGTACGTTAATGTATAAATAAAAATATGCCAGCTAAGTGTGCCCCTGTAAAATGGGAAGGCCAACCAAGATCATATCACATAACTCCTTTTGCTTAACAGGCTTTTCTTTGGCCTTTTTAATAGTGGATGGAGGATACCTAGACATGAATTAGTTTTGTCTTACATCTACCTCAAAAAACACCCCTAAAAACCTGCAAATGAAAATAGTAGTAGAACTGATGATAGAATTTAAACTCTTAAACTTATGTTGACAAACTTCAAGTCTAAACTTTCTAGGCCTAAGTTTCCTCTATAAACAGTGGTAATAGCACCAGTCGTCCCTATTTAATAGAATGTCAATGAAGATCAAGTAAATAATTACCTTGAAATAGGTCACTAACTAGTTGATTAAAATGTTCACTAACTTTGTAAGTGCTGTTAGATCAAATGGTGTGAAAACATAGATCATTTTTCGATAAAGGGTACCTGGAATATGTGTAAATAAGGAAAGAGATGTAAGTGGAATTGAAAGGTTTTGTTTTGTTTCCATAGAAAAATAAATAACTGAAAATCTCAACTCTTTCTCTGCAAGCTGTCAAGTATATAGCCAGTTGTCTGCCTCTTCAGAGGCATTTTAGTAGAGTGGTTGCAGGGGTTAAGAGTGCGGGCTTTGGACATTTCTAGCTGTGGGGTTTGGGGGAAAGGTGACAGACCTCTCTGTATCTCAGTTTACTTACCTGTAAAATGAGAATAGTATCATACCTGTATCATAGGAGTGTTGTGCATTAGCACATGTGGTAAGTTGTCACTATTGTTTTGTTGTTTATCTGATATAAGCAGCAGACAGAATTCTAGAAATCTATGTTGTAAGAAATGTAACCATTTCCACCACAGGAAAGAGCCTGTGTTGTCTGTCACATGGTGACCCTTTAGAGAATGTTGATATAGTATGTAAGAAATAGTCTTCAAGCTTTCGTATTAAATACTCGAAATGAAAGAATTCTTCTTGTGATTAGGATTGGCAATGTTACATAATTCTTATAGGAAGCTATGTAGTAGATACACTACCCATATCATGTGTTATCCATAATTACTTACCAAAAAAGTTCCTTATAGCCAGATAAACTATTTATTTGAAATGTAATCATTTCCACCACAGGAAAGGGTCCTGAGCCTGTGTTGTCTGTCACGTGGTGACCCTTTAGAGAATGTTGATATGTAAGAAATAGTCTTCAAGCTTTCGTATTAAATACTCGAAATGAAAGAATTCTTCTTGTGATTAGGATTGGCAATGTTACATAATTCTTATAGAAAGCTATGTAGTAGATACACTACACATATCATGTGTTATCCATAATTACTTATCAAAAAAGTTCCTTATAGCCAGATAAATTATTTATTTGAAATGGTAGTGATTTGAGGTATTAAATCCTGCATTTTAATAATATTTGCTGATTTTTAACTGAAAATGTTCATTGATCTTTATAGTACCTTTTTTATACTATATTTTAGAGAATTATATCTTAATTGCATGTGATTATTCAATTTTAAATTTTAATGGTTAATTATGAGTTTTCAACTTCAGAAAGTTTAAGATATTTTTATCACCCTGGAGCTGAAAAAGTACTTTAAGAAATCACCTGCCTACCTTCCTGCTCTTAGGCAAGGCTGTACCTAAAACATCACAGAAAGCTATGGTAATTATCTGTATGACTTTTTTAATCTAAAGAAAGAAGATCCTATAACTTGCCCTGAAGCAAGCTCAACACTACAAAAATATTTAAGTATTTAATTATAATGGAAGCTATGAAGTTGGGGAGTCAATATGAGGACCTGGATATCTTTTACCCTTACTTTTCATATTCTTTTAGTTACTTGTAGGCAGAAAATAACTTAAAAAAAAAAACACTTCAGTTGGTTCAAAAGTAGATAAATGTTTGTTAAAACTGCTTAATGGCACCATAATCTGGCAGTGCAAGAAATTAAGTTTATATTCTTTTTATTTTTTATTTTTTATTTTTTATTTTTTTTATTTTTTATTTTTTTTATTTTTTTTTAATTAATTTTTATTGGTGTTCAATTTTTAAGTTTATATTCTAATAGTGGTTTTTACCTCTACCCTTTCGGGAACTTAGCTACCACACACGCCACTATAAATAATTACCTGAAGGAGGAGATGAAGCTTTCTGTATAGGCCACCATGTCTCCTTTAGAAACCATCACACTCAAATTCATGCATTATATCCACCATATTAAAAACCCTCCTGCAGTTAGAATACAAAGGTGCTGGTTTATCACATAAAGGTGAAAACATGCTATCTATGACTTAGAAAAATTCTAATATTCAGAGAATTTATGCCAGCTTTATGCTAGTCATGTGCATCACATTAATTGGGTCTTTGATCTATGCTTTGCTGCTTTGCACAAACTGAATGTCCCTTGAACTTGGAGCGATGACAGGAATGATGCTTTAACCCTAAATTGTCCTCATGTGTTCTGTTATCCGTGAAAAATCTCCTTTATCTCATGTGTTAAAATGGTATAGAATGTCTCTGGTAGTAGATCACTCAACTTTCCTATCTCTCTTTAATGTTATTTGTAACACCAATCTATAGTGACCGTTTAAAGAATGTTGATATCAGGAAGATTTTTTTAGTGGTGTGTGGATGGTCGTTTTTAGCTGCATAGTATATAAAAGTCAAAGACTGTATTCTAAGATTTGCGGGTTAAGAAATACTTATACATTTTTTTAATTTGGAGAGAGAGAGAGTGCATGTTGTGGGGGGTGGCGGGGAGGGCAGAGGGAGACAGAGAGAATCTCAAGCAGGCTCCACACCCAGCACAGAGCCCAGTGCAGGGCTTGATCTCATGATTCTAATTTCATGACCTGAGCCAAAATTAAGAGTCACACATTCAGCTGGCTGAGCCACCCAGATGCCCTGCAGATTAAGAAATACCAAAATATTAAAACCTAATGGATTGTGTTTTACATTTGACGGTTGTCCAAAGACTGTATGAACTGTATCACTGAAACAAAGATCCAGATGCAGTTGTTAAGAAGCGACCTGTGCCAGGTCGATCATTTATAGTGAAAGGCATTACTGTTGTTTTTGTTTTTAGTAGATCATGGTGACCAAATGGTAGCACTGAAAAGTGCAAAGGTGTTTCTTTGCAACCTTACTACCAGGTTATAAAGAAATGACCATGTTCTGCCACATGTAGATATTTTAGAACAAAATACCCATTAGCATGCAGGCACAAAACAATTTATGGCATCCTGTTTTGTGAGGTCCATAAAGGAAGCTTTGAGCTCTCCATTTAGGCCTTCCAACCATCAGCTTGCATGGAAGGTTTAGTAAAACTAGCTACACAGCATTCACAAGGCAAGAAGACTCAGTTACCTTTCTAGTCAGCATTGGGAGCCAGAAGTGCTCCCAAAGCAGTGACTAGATGTGAACCGTGAAGGGATCAACTCTGGGTACTGTCTCTAAAGTAAAGGCTGTGTATAGAATCTGCACTGGATTTTTATACCGTACTTAAGGATGGAGAAAAACTATAAAATATTTTATCTAGCTTACAATTCCTCAATTTTAATTTCAGTAATGAAAGCCCATTTCCTTTTTTTTTTTTTAAGGTTTATTTATTTATTTTAGAGAGAGAGCAAAAGAGAGCAAACATGAACTCTGGGGAGGGGCACCGGGGGTGGGAGGGAGAGAATTTGAAGCAGACTTCCTTCTGAGTCTGAGACTGATGCGGGACTCAGTCTCATGACCATGATATCGTGACCTAGCCAAAACCAAGAGTCAGCCTCCCAGGCACCCTGTCTGGAGACATGTTTGATTATCCTGATTTGGTGGAGGATAGGGAAGATGTGTTTCCAGTGTCTAGTGTGTAGAGGCCAGGGATGCTGCTAAACACTCTACAGTACATAGGAAAGCCCCCTGAAAAATCAGAGAGTTATAGGTCCTAAATGTCAGTAGTTCTGTGGCTGACATTTGTTTTTTCCCCATTTCACTAATGCCTATTGTTTCCTTTCCTGCATACACATAGTTTTTAGAAATTACAAAAGCACTAAAGAATAGATGATAGTAAATATGAACATAGTTTTCTTTTAAGATTTTATTTATTCATGAGAGACAGAGACAAAGATAGAGAGAGAGAGAGAGACAGAGAGACAGAGAGAGAGACACACACAGGCAGAGGGAGAAGCAGGCTCCATGCAGGGAGCCTGACATCGGACTCAGTCCTGGGTCTCCAGGATCACACCCTGGGCTAAAGGCGGCGCTAAACCACTGAGCCACCCAGGCTGCCTTGAACAGATAGTTATTGTAAAAGATTCAAACAATAAAGAAATATAGAAAGTAAAAAAAAGGAAAGTTCTCTCATACATAATTCTTCTAGACCTTTTTTTTCTTGAAATCACATAAGCATACACATATTTTAAAGTTAAATTTCAGTTTTGTTCTTAAATGGGATCATGCTTTACATATTGTTTTGCGGCTTTTTCACTTAGAGTGTTCAATTGCTGCACAGTTTTCCATAGTACAGATGGATGTACCATAATGATTTAACCATTCTGCTGATGGATGTTATGGTAATTTCCAGTTTACTTGATGGTGTTACAGATAGCACAGCATTGAGAATTTATGCACACATTCACAATAGATTCCCACATTCTGGGATAGATTCCCAGAAATGGAATTGTTCAAAGGGGACATTCATTTTATTTTGATAGTTTCAATGCTAAAAGAATATCCTTATAATAGGCTGTATCTGTTTATATTCCCATCAACAGTGTTTGAAATGCCTGTTTTCTTTCCATGCCTTCAACAACACTGGATATTACTAGACTTTAATTTTTGTCATTCTGAGGAGTGAAAATGCTCTCATTATTATTTTAATTTGCATTTCCTGATAACTAATGAAGTTGAGCATCTTGTTATATGTTTATTGGCCACTTAATATTTTTCTATGAATTGCCCATGAATATCCACTGCCAATTTGTATTTGAAGTGATTGCATTTTTCTTATTTTTAGACCTTTATGTATCCTATTCACTATTTTTTATGTATCTTCGGATATTTTCTCCCTACCAGTCACTTTTCTTTTTAGTATTGCAAATGATGTCTTTTACTTCATAGCAAGCTTTCAGTATTTATATATTCAGATTTGTGTCTTTTCTTTTATGCAGTGCAGTATAGTGGTTAAGTGTACATATTGCAGAACCAGATAGCCTATGTTCATATTTTAGCTCTTTTGCTTACTAGGTATGTAACCTTGGGCAAGTTGCTTAATCCACTTGTGCCTCAGTTTCCTATCTTTATTTTTAACTTTATTTTTTTAGAAATGAAGGGCAGAGAGGGGCAGAAGGAGAGGAAGAGAGAGAATCTTAAGTGGTTCCGTGCCATGTGTGGAGCCTGATGCAGGGCTTGATCTCACAATCCTGAGATCATGACCTGAGCTGAAATCAAGAGTCAGCACTTAACTGACTGAGCGACCCAGGTGTCCCTAGTTTCCTATCTTTAAAATGAGGTAGTAAAATGAGGGGCACCTGGGTGGCTCAGTGGTTGAATATCTCTTTGGCTCAGGTCATGATCGTGGGGTCCTGGGATCGAGTCCTGCATCAGGCTCCTTGTAGAGAGCCTGCTTCTCCCTCTGCCTATGTCTCTGCCTCTCTCTCTGTGTCTGTCTCATGGGATTATTGTGAGGAACAAATGAGAAATGATAATTAAGCACTTAGAGTAATGTTTGGTGTAAAGTACTCTATAAAAAGTAACTTCTATTGTTACTTCCTCTGGTTTTGGGCATTTTTTGGGAAGGTCTACTATGCCTCAAAATTATAAAGTGATATCACCACAGAAAAATTGAATAGCATATACAATTCACAGAATATTTTCAGCATATGGAAACATTTAGGAGAAGGGGCAGTTTGTGTTTTCACATGGAATCAGGGACAGTGTCCTAAATAGCTCTGATTTGTTAAAGAGTTTTAACTTTATCCTGGAAGCAGAAAAAAATCCTTGACAAATTATAATCATGAAATAGTTGTATAAAGATTCCCACACTTATCAAATCATTTTGGAAAATAAATTGTACTGTGCACAATAGTATTGGTATTATTTGGGAGGAGACAAGGAAGAGCTCCTCACCTCACTACAGAAGGAATTCCAAATGGATAAAAATAGTTAATTGAAGACAATACAATAATCAAAACTGAAAGAGAATAGAAGCGAGTATTAGTAAATCATTGAATGTTGAAGAACTTTTTAAACTTCTGAGCAATGGGGAAGAAATCACAAAGGAAAATATACATAGATTTTTCTCCATAAAAATAAAAACTAATATATATTTAAAAAATCATGTTAAGACTCATTGTTTTCTTTTTTATTTTTTTTTATTTTTTTATTTATGATAGTCACAGAGAGAGAAAGAGAGGCAGAGACACAGGCGGAGGGAGAAGCAGGCTCCATGCACCGGGAGCCTGATGTGGGATTCGATCCCGGGTCTCCAGGATCGCGCCCTGGGCCAAAGGCAGGCGCCAAACCGCTGCGCCACCCAGGGATCCCCAAGACTCATTGTTGACTAAGGTCCACCTATTGATGGGACCTTAGTTGGTGTAACTTCTAGAGGACAAATGGCAATCATATGAAATACTCTTTATTTTTATTTTAAAAAAGGTTTTATTTATTTATTCATGAGAGACACACAGAGAGAGGCAGAGACACAGGCAGAGGGAGAAGCAGGCTCCCTGTAGGGAGCCCGATGCAGGACTGGATCCCAGGACCCCAGGATCACGTCCTGAGCTGAAGGCATATGCTCAACCACTGAACCACCCAGGCATCTCTAAAACAGCTTTTAAAATGTGCATGTCCTAGCTAGTTATTCAACCAACAGAAATTTATCTTAGTGAAATATTTAAGTATGAATGTAAGGAATTAACTGAGAGGATTTTTATGTGCTTATTACTTATATTGTAATTTGAAAACTTAGAAATAACCTCAGTGCCCAAAGACATGGGATTAAATTGTTATGTCCATACAATGGAATATTTTTAGCCATTATAAATGACATCATGGTAAAATATTGCTAAAGAAATATATTCATCACATTTTAATGAAAAAAGTAGTTTTCAAAGGAATCTGCACAATGTATGATTCAATTTTTCTTAAAGATGACTATATGCTAGAAAATCAATATAGTATGTTTCCTTCTAAAGGTGGATTAAATGTAATTTTCATATTTTTTCTTCTCTGTATTTTGTAATCACTGTTTAATAATGAACCCTGCATTATTTGTGTAATACAGAAAATATAAGGTTTTTAAATCAAGAGATTAAGCAACACAGAAAGCAAATATACTTGCAACAAACGTGGCAGACAAAAGGCTAATATTTTCAATATTTAAATAACTCTAGAAATCTTTTTTTTAAGAGTAAGATCCAAATAGATAAATGGACAAAGGGCATGACTAGTTTTACAGAAGAGAAAATATAGATGGATAATAAACACAGAAATATATTCAAGGTCATGAGTTATCAAAGAAATGCAAATTAAATGAGTAAAATACAAGTTTTCTGTTAACAGCTTAGCAAAGTCTTAAAAATAATAGTGCTGAAGGAGACTAGCACTGTTGTACACTGTAGGTTAGAAACTTTGGTATGATTTCTTTGGAAGGGATTCAGATACTTTGCTCAAAAATTCTACTTCTAGGAATCTGTCCTACAAAACTGGTAAGAGGTGCCAAAAATACTTTGGGCATAAAATGTTCGTTGCAGTGTCATTTCTAAGTGACAAATGTGAAGTGACAAATGTAAGTTCATTAATAAGAGACAGTTATATAAATTTGCGTTGTAACCACAATTCAGAATGATAGGCAACTTCTAAAATTTAGATTTATAAACTATAATGTTAACTTTAAAAAGCATAAAAATTTGCAAATAGTGTCATCTCCACTCTTTTAGAAAGACTAGAGAAAATATGTCAAAATATTAGCAGTGATTTCAGCTAGTTGGTAACATTTTGAATGATTCTTTTTTGTACTTTTTATATATTTATAATTTTCTATGGTGAATTTTCTCAGATAATAAGGGGAAAAAAGGTATAGCATTAAAACAAAAAGAGGATCACCCTCATAGACTTATGGAGTTTGAAATCTAGATATGTATGAGACTGGAGAAAGGGAGATGGAAAGAATGGGTCCAGATTCTAGAAAGACTTAGCAGTTAAAGCCAACTTAGTTTGGAGAGTACTGGGATTGAGAGGCTTGATGCATGGTAGTAAAAGTCACTGAGATGAGAGCTGGGGAGAAACAGCTTAAAGGATGGAGATGATTCAGTTTGGTTATGTTGAGTCTGTGATACGGATGAAAATAAACAACTAGGACTAGATCTGTCTAGTTGGGGGTCCTGATCAGCACACACATTCTAGTCATGGCCATGAATGACATAATTCTTGGTTACCAGGTGTTTAATCTACCAGATAAATCTGTTTCCCTTAGAATAGTTACTCGAAACCAATTTAAAAATCTGGTACTGTAGCTCCTGTTGAAGGGGGAAAAAAACTACATACAATAGTATCAATAAATTTTTAGTGTCTTTCTTTAGGATTACAGGGGAAGTAAGCCTGTTAGCAACTTTGTAGACTTGACTTTGTGTGTGTGTGTGTGTCTGTGTGTGTGTGTGTGTATTTTAAATTTGGACAACCTGCAACTCATTTAGACTTTTGACTTGAATACTTGTATTTTTATGTATATCAGGAGTTTCCCTCTATTTGAGAGTTTGAGGGTTTTTTATTTGCATTTTTTAGGGGTAATTTAGATTTTATTCTAAAATTAATGTAATAATTTTTACAAATGTTTTTTAGTCCATGTCTAAAAAGATTTTTAATGTTGATTCTTTCAATTTACATTTGTGCTACCAAACTCTCTTCCATCCAACCATCTAGGTTGGTTATTTTAGCTGATATGGTTTCTAATTAAGTCTTTGTGGTTGAGAGAGCTCCTTGTGGCATGTCTGCTTTAGCATTTAATTGCTCCATGGAATCCAAATTAAATTCTGTAGTATTCCATTTTGGTCTGCTGATGAAGCAAAGATCTTTTCAGCATGGCCTGAGAAATGTGGTGCTTGTGACAGCTCAAAGGACCAGCATCACAATTTTGAAAAAGTTAGGACTTTTTGATTTCTAACTTGACTCTTTATCACTTGAAAATAAAGTTTAAAATATTATCACAAAGTTCAATGGGAGAATGTCAGCCACAGAATAGTCTCTCAATAGGTATTTGTAGAATAAAAAGCAAAATTGTTGACCTTGATACTGTAGCGCACCAAATTATTTTGTTTTAGAAGGAATAAAGCCTTAGAAGTGTTTAGGTTGAATTTAAATTAAAAGTACCAGGAAATAAATGTGATAACTCTCTGTTAAGGTGTGGTATAAGGTGTTTTTGCATTGGGGATGACAGGATGGATTAAGAAATTTGTAAGGTCCCTTCCAGTTCCACATTATCTTATTTGAGAGTTTCAGTTCTTGAGTCAGTAGAGAAGATGGTAATTTATACAAATACTTGAGCATGTTTGTTCTTTACTGCAAGTAATTCATGTAGTCGTAAGACAGTGAAATCTAATAACTGAGCCTTTTAAATGTTAGCCTCATCACACATCTTTAGAATGCTGTCCAGAGTTCTATCTGCCTGTCACTTTATTTCTGGGTGCCCTGATTCAGTTGTATAGAATCAAAAGAGAATTTAGAGTTCTGAAGGTTAAGAATGAACAGAATCAGGTATTAGACTGTGAGGTGCTAAAAGGGTATATCCTGCAAGCGTTAATTTATCATCAGGTACTTACTACTACTGCTTACAATGATGTTGAGACATAGCATCTACACAGACAACATAAGAGTCATTGTTGCAAAGATAATTGCAGATTTACATCTAGAGAGTTCCAATAAAACAAATTCTTAGACAGTCCAAGTAAGTCATTAAGAGTTTCTAAATTAGGAATTTAGATCAATGGGAGATAAGTGAGCTTTGTTGTAATGGCTCTTCTTTACCAAAATGTTTGGTTCTGGAGCCTGGGTGGCTCAGTCAGTTAAGCATCTGCCTTTGGCTCAGGTCATGTTCCCAGGGTTCTGGGATTGAGCCCCATGTAGGGCTCCCTGGTCAGCGGGGAGTCTGCTTTCCCTCTCCCTCTGCACCTCCTCCCGCTCATGCTCTCTCTCTTTCTCTCTCAAATAAAATCTTAAAAAAAAAAAAGAAATGTTTAATTCTGTTCTTGTAAAATTCAAATGAAGAATTTGTTTCTAGCAGTGTGACCACCTAGCTAGCATGGATAACTCCCCTATTGGAAAATAGTTAAAAACTTGGGTAAAATATGACCAGGTGATCTTTATAAATGTATTCCTAAAATAACACAGATAGGACCCAAAGAAGTTTTTTAAAAAAAATTGAAAGCAGGAAGTCTAGAAGATAATCATTCATCATAGCTTTCCCACTGAGGGTTTCTACTGAAGTCATGTGATTTACTGCTTTAACCACTGCTTGGAGATGCAGAAAAAGTCTAGCACCTCCCATGCTCCCAAGATGGGAGATCTAATAAGGTCTCTTTGTTGCACAAAGCTGACATCCTAGAGCTTGCCATCTGTGTAATGAACTTGCTGCACAGAAGAAAACAATGAAGATTGCCTCTTCTGTTCTTAATATTAATAGGTAGAAGTGATACCACCCTTGAAAATTTATAACTAGGAACTAGTCTTTATTGGGTTTTATTTGTGTATGTTTTTGATGTTATGATAAAATTGTTAATTTTATTACATTTCTACCCTTGAGTATTCTTTTTAATTTTCTGACAAAATGGAAAGTATTCGTGAAGCGCTCAGACTGCATTGTAAAGGGCAAAGTTATTTAAGGAAAAGCACTTGTGTGATTAAGTTGTAAACTAAACTGATCACCCTTCTTCCATGGAACACTATTTTGAAAAAATGATTAACTTGTTATACATACTTGGGTATTGACCAACATGTCCTTGAAACTGAACACAGTGAGGCTGCTAATTAAAGATAAGTGACTGAAGTTATTTGTTCCCATTGATAAAAATTCAGGCTTTCAAGTGGAAATTAGAATTTTGAAAAACTTATTTTCTCCATGTTAAGCTTATATTTTTCCAGTGTTTAAGGATTTTTCTGATGGAATAGGCTGTGCTACAATCAAATGTGGTTACTTTGGTATTATATAATGGAATGTATCAACATTTAAAATACCTATATAAATCAGAGAATCAGTATTTTCTAAATGACCAAAGTGTATGATGTTACAAAATCATGCATGAAGAAAAAAAAAAAACCCATTCAAAATACATGATAGAGCATTGGATCTTAATTGAACAGAGTTTGAAAAGCTTATTGATATGATTTCAGATTCCACATTACTTTTAACCTTTAAGAAAGTACCATTTGTGGAGTTTTGATATAGTGTCAAAGAAGACCCAAGATTATCTGAAAATATCATTAAAATACTTTTATTTTTTTCCAGCTATCTATTTGTATGAGGCTGGGTTTTCTTCATATGTTTCAACCACAATAACATCACACATCTTGAATATGAGAGTAGATAAAAGAATATGGCTGTTAAATTGGATATTCTATTTTAGAGATATAAACACATTAAAGAGGTTTGTAAGAATATAAAACAGTGATAGTCTTCTTATCAAATTGTTTTGGGGGTGCCTAGGTGGCTTAGTTGGTTAAGCCTCTGACTCTTGCTTTTGGCTCAGGTCCTGATCATGATGTTGGGCTCTGCACTTAGTGGGGAGTCTGCTTGAGATTCTCTCTCTCCATCTCCTTCTGCCCCTCCCCCCACAAGCACACGTGTGTGTGTGTGTGCTCACTCATACATGCTCCTACTCTCTCTCTCTCAAAAATAAATAAATCTTAAAAAAATTGTTTTGCATAGAGAATATATGGAAAGCATCAGGTCTGGATGGATTCACTGATGAATTTAAGGAAGTATATCAATTCCTTACAATCTCTTTTGGAGGATACAAACAGAAGAAATGCTTCTTTATTCATTCTATGAGGCCAGCATTACTCTAAACCAAAACCAAACAAAGACATTACAAGAAAAGAAAACTATAGACCAATACCTCTTAATGATATAATATAAAAATTCTCAACAAATTATTCGCAAATTGAAACCAAAAAATATAATAAAATTATATGCTACAACTAAGTGGGGTTTATCTCAGACATGCAAGTCTGGTTCAGTATTTGAAAATTAATTAATGTAATCCACCACGTCAACAGACTAAAACAGAAAAATCACATGACTATATCAGTAGATGAAGAAAAAGAATTTGATAAAATCCAACATACATTAATGATAAAAAAATCTCAGCAAACTGGGAATAGTGGGGAACTTCAACTTAATAAAGAACATCTACAAAATCCCGACAGCTAATATCATACTTTATGGTGAGAAACTCAAAGCTTTCCCACTACAAGACAAGGATGCCTCTTTTACTACTTCTCTATAGTATACTGGATGTCCTTGCTGATGAAATAAGACAAGAAAAGGAAATAAAAAGTATACAGATTGGGAAGTAAGATATGAAACTTTTTCTTCTCAGAATACATGATTATGTAGAAAGCAAAAGAATTAACAAAAAAAATCTTTTTTTTTAAATAATTTTTTTTTTATTTATGATAGTCACACAGAGAGAGAGAGAGAGAGAGAGGCAGAGACACAGGCAGAGGGAGAAGCAGGCTCCATGCACCGGGAGCCCGATGTGGGATTCGATCCCGGGTCCCCAGGATCGCGCCCTGGGCCAAAGACAGGCGCTAAACCACTGCGCCACCCAGGGATCCCAAAAAAATCTCCTAAAACTAACAAGTGATTATATATAGCAAGCTTATAGGATACAAGGTTTATAAACAAGAGTCAGTTGCTGGGACGCCTGGGTGGCTCAGTGGTTGAGCATCTGCCTTCGGCACAGGGTGTGATCCTGGAATCCTGGGATCAAGTCCCACATTGGGCTCCCTGCATGGAGCCTGCTTCTCTCTCTGCCTATGTCTCTGTGTCCCTCATGACATGTCCCCCCCCCCCCCCGTGTCTCTCATGAATAAATAAAATTTTTTTTAAAACTCCACAAAAGCAAAAGTCATTTGTTTTCCTATATATCAACAATGAACAAGTGGAATTTGAAATTAAAAGCACAACTTCATTACATTAGCCCAGAAACAAAATACTTAGGTATAAATCTAACAAGATATGTGCAGGATATACATGAAGAATACTGCAAAATTCTGATGTGCACAATCAAAGAGCTATTCTATTTTAATGGATAAATAAAATAGAATAAATGGAGAGCTATTCTATTTTAATAAATAGAGAGCTATTCTATTTTAATGGATAGGAAGACTCAATACTGTCAAGGTGTCAGTTCTTTCCAGCTTGATCTATAGACTATATGCAGTCCCAATGAAAATCACAACAAAATATGTGGATATCAACAAACTGATCCTAAAGTTTATATAGAAATGCAAAACTCAGAATAGCCAACATGATATTGAAGGAGAAGAACAAATTTGGAGAACTGGTACTACCTAAATTCAAGACGTACTATAAAGCTACAATCATCAGTACTGTGTAACTTGATTTGTGACAGTGTCAAGAGAAGAGAAGCAACAGACAGGGAGAAAATACTTTTAAAAAGACATCTGATAAAGGAATGTTATTTAAAATATACAAAGAACAATACAAGAGCAAACAACCCAATTTAAAAAATGGGACAAAAACCTTAAGAAACACCTTGCCAAAGAAGATGTACAGATGGCAAACAGACACAAGAAAAGATGCTGCATATCATGTCATTAGGGAAATGCAAATTAAAACAACAATGAGATACTGCTACACACCTATTAGAATGGCCAAAATCTGGAACACTGACAATATTCAATGCTGGTGAAGATTCGGAGCAACAGGAACTTTCATACATTGCTGGTGGGAATGCAAAATGGTACAGTTACTTTGGAAGACAGTTTTGTGGTTTCATACAAAGTAAACATACTGTTCTCATATAATTCAGTAGTCATACTACTTGGTATTTACTCAAACAAAATGTGTATCCTTGTCCACACAAAAACCTGCTCATGGATGTTTTATGCAGTTTTGCCTTGCAACCGTCCTTCAGGACATGAATGGATAAACTGTGGTACATTCCGACAATAGAATATTATTTAGCACTAAAAGAAATGACCTATCAAGCTATGAAAAGACATAAAGGAACCTTACTGCTTATAACTAAATGAAAGAGGCCAACTATTAAATTACCACATACGTAATTGTATGATTCTAACAGTGTGATATTCTGGAAAAGGCAAAACTATGGAAATGATAGAAAGATTTTTGTTGTTGCCAGGGGTGGGGAGTAGGGGAAATGAATAGGTGAAGCATAGATGATGTTTAGGGTGGCAAAATATTCTGCATGGTGTTACAATATCATTTGTCCAAACAATAGAATGTACACCACCATACGTGAACCCTCAGGAGTAAACTGGATTTTGGGTGATTATGATGTCACTGTAGGGTCATCCTTACTAGACAATGTTACCATACTGGTGAATAATCTTAAGAATGGGACAGGATATGTATGTGTGGGTATTCGGGTTATATGGGAAATCTCTTTACCTCTCTTGATTTTGTTGTAACCTAAAACTGCTCTAAAAAATCAAGTCTTAAAAAAAGTATATTTATTCTTTGTAAAAATATGTTAACATGAATTTATTAGTTCTGTTTGAATAAAATATTTTCTAAATTTCTTATATTTAATTTTTAATTAAGCAAATATTGATAGATATAACCAACATAAACAAAGGCTCTTTGTAGTTCTCAAAGCATTTAAAAGGGCCTTGAGGTAAAAACATTTGGGAGTTGTTGATCTAAACTCTCCAGTAAAGGACAGAGATTAGCCGACTGGATTTTAAAATTTTCTGGCTATCTGCCAATTATAAGAGACAGTCCTGAAATAAAAGGGGATATGTCAGAAGGAGAGAAAAAGGAACCTGTGAAGAAATCTGTGAGCAGCTTCTCAATTCTTTCACTTATTTATTCTCTGACTTGTGTCCTTTAGAAAATGTTCCATGACCTCACATTTGAAATTTCTACTGCTCTGCTTGTCCTTGTCTAAGAAGAAAGTTAATGATTTGTTGATTTTGCAGAAAAATCCTTTTGTGAAAGTGGACAGCAGTGTATATAGATACCAGTTAAATACTTTTTAAGAACTCATGGAACATGTGTGAAAATTGATCATGAATTAAACCGTAAAGCTTGCCTCGATACATTTTGAAGGATTGACACTAAATAAGTCATATTCTGTGACCCCAAATCAATTTAATAGTAATCAATTACATAAAGATAAGTAGAAAAACTGCATATAGTTGAAAAAAGTTTATAAACATGAGTCACAGGACTTGTAATGAAAAATTAGAAAATATTTACCTACAGAATAACAAAATAATTCATAATAAAATAGAGATATAGTTGAAGTTGTACTTTGAGAAATATATAATCTTTAATGCTTAGATCAGAAAAAAAGAAATGCTCAGAATTCAGGAGTTGAAATATACCTGAGGAAAGTAGAAGGAAGGAAATAGTAAAGATGAGCAGAAACTACTGAAATAGAAAACATATTCACTTGAAAGGATCAACAAAGCCAAAAGTTGTTCATTTGGAAAGTCCTAGGAAATGGACAATTTATAGCAGAAGTTATCTTGAAACAAAAGAGAGAAGACACAAATTGTATTGAGAGCGAAGAAATATGCAAAACTATAGGATTTGCAGTGATTAAAACAATAAAGTGATATTTTAAAAAGTTTTATGTCATTAAATTTGAAATCATGGATGAAATATATAAATCCCATTTGGGAATATATTTATCTAAACTGACTTCAGAAAAAAAATAAAATAAAATAAAAAATAAAAAATAAAAAATAAACTGACTTCGGGAGACACCAAACACCTGAATACTTCTGTAATCATTAAAGAAATTATATCTGTAATTAGAAACCTGTCCCAAAAGAAAATAGACTCAAATAACTTTGGATTTTTCCCAGGAATGTGGAGTTGCTTTAACTTCAGAAAATCTATTAAATTGCCACATTAATAGATTAAGGTTTTAAAAAAATCTTAAATTATCCCAAAATATTTTTAAGTGATAAAATTTAACACCTACTTATAGAAATAAAATTAAAACTTCAAAGTAATAAGAAAAAGGAATTTTCTTAATTTTATAAAGAGGAATATTTTTAAAAGAAGAAAAAAAACTTCATTAAACATACTTCAGGATGAAAAATCAGAAGCATTCCTTTTAAGGAGAAGAATAATACAGGAATGGCCCTGTTTATAATATCTAGTCAGAATCACCGTGGAGCCTCTAGATAGTATACTAACAAAAAGGGAAAGAAATCTTAAAGATTGGGAAAATGAAATGAATAGCTAGTTTTGTAGATGACATGATTATACCGAAACCCCAGAATAAATATATATTATTAAAATTAATACAAAGGTGTTAGGTTTTTTGTATTTAAAAAATGTGTTTACTTGTGCACCTGGGTGGCTCCATTGGTTAAGTGTCTGACTCTTGATCTCAGCTCAGGTCTTATCTCAGGATTGTTAGTTCAAGCCCTGCATTGAGCTCCATACTCTGTGTAGAGCCTACTTTAAAAAATCTGTTTGCAAATTCAATTGCTAGAAACAATTCAAAGATATAATATGAAAAAAATTTAGATTAAGAGAAACACTGAAATACCTAGGAATAAATCTAGCTATGGATACATATGACGTATGTGAAGAAAATGATAAAACTTTGAGAGACGTTAAAGATTTAAATAGATAATATAGAGGTAATGTCCTATTTTAGAATATGGAATCTAATATTGTGAAGGTGTCTATACAACCACATTGATCTGTAGATTTAATGCAGTTCTAATCAAAATCTCATCTGGATGTTTCATAAAACTTCGGAACTATTTGGGAAAGCAAAGTCATAAATAGCCAAAGATACTCCTGAATAAGAGAATAAGGAGAGAATTAAATGTAAGATAAAACTTTGATAGTTGAGGCAATATTGCCTTGTTGTGAGATTAGAACAACTGGCTAGTGGTACAGAATTAGAGAACACAGAAACAGACCTTATATGCAAGCCAGATTTTTGGTAAGAGAGGGCACTGCAGATAGAGGAGAGGAGGGATATATATGGACTGTTTAATAAATAGTGCTGTGACAGTTATTTACCCATAATTTTTTTAAAGAATGAAATTGAATCCCTATCTGAAAGTTACACAAAAATTCACTCTAGTTGGCGATGACTCTTAACTATGGAAAGCAGAGGTTTGAAAGTTTTTAGTTTGAGGTCAATGTTAGGAAGACTTTCTCAAAGAAAATATACAAGCACAAACCGTAAAGGAAAAGGTTGACTTCACATTAAAAATAAGAAATTGGGCTATTTAAAAGACTCCATACAGAGAAAATAAAAGCCAAAAATTGGAAGGTGTTTGTACAACACATATAAATAACAATGGATTTAGTACTAGAATGCATATGTAAATAGTAATGAAAAGATAACCAGCACAAACTCAAAAGGGATTAAGGACCTAAGTGTGAAACCTGAAACCATAAAAATTCTTGAAGAGAGCACAGGCAATAATTTCTCTGACATTGGTCGTAGCAGCATGTTTCTAGATAGGTCTTCTGAGGCGAGAGAAGCAAAATAAAAAATAAATTATTAGGACTACATAAAAGTTAAAAGTTCTGCACAGCAAAGGAAACAACCAACAAAACTAAAAGATAGCCTACTGACTGGGAGATTATTTTCAAATGACATACCTGATAAAGGGTTAGTATCCAAAGTATATAAAGAACCTATACAACTCAATACACTTAAACACACAAAAATAATCCAATTAAAAATGGGCAGGAGACACGAACAGACATTTCTCCAAAGAAGAAATAGAGATGGCCAACAGACACATAAAAAGATGCTCAACAGCACTCATCATCAGGGAAATGCAAATCAAAACCCCAGTGAGATGTCACCTCACACTATCAGAATGGCTAAAACAGAGAACACATAAACACAAGTGTTGGTGAGGATGTGGAGAAAAAAGAACCCTCTCACACAGTTGGTGGGAATGCAAACTGGTGCAGCTACTGTGAAGACTTATGGAGGTTCCTCAAAAAAAAAAAAATAGAACTACTCTATGATCTAGTAATTGCACTACTGGGTATTTACTCAAAGAATACAAAAAACACTAATTCAAAGGGTTATATGTACTCTTATGCTTATTGCTGCATTATTTACAATAGACAAATTAAGGGAAGCAGCCCAAATTAATGGAAGCAGCAGCCTACTGAAGCATGTCCTTCAGTAGATGAATGAATAAAGAAGAGGTGATACATACACACACACACACACAGTGAAATATTAATTAGCCATAAATAAAGAATGAAATCTTGCCATTTGCAACAACATGGATGGAGCTAGAGGGTATAATACTAAGTAAATTAGCCCAGTGTGAGAAAGACAAATACCATATGATTTCACTCATATGTGGACTTTAAGAAACAAAACAAATGAAAAAAGGGGAAAAAAAGAAACAAACCAAAAGACAGACTCTTAACTATAAAGAACAAACAAATGAGTATTAGAGGTGAGGTCGGCAGAGAGATGGGTGAAATATGTGAAGGGAATTAAAAGTGCACTTCTCTTGATGAGCACTGAGTAATATATGAGCCGGTGAATCACTATCCTGTATACCTGAAACTAATATAACACTGTATGTTAACTACACTAGAATTTTAAAAGACCCCCAAAACCAGAAGAACATAATATCAGAATAAGTGCAAGTTGTCCAATTTCATGAAAAAAAGAAAAACATAACCAGCAGTAAGAAAAACTCCAAAAGATTTCACAAAAGAGGAAATGCATGGCTAAAAAAGAGAAAGCATTCAATTTCTAGCTTTTGAATTATTTTATGTGATATTTTAATAGGTAGAGGAAGTCAGTCAAATATATATTTTTAAGATTTTATTTATTTATTTTACAGAGTATAGAGAGAGGAAGCACAAGCAAGGGAAGTGGCAGAGGGATTGGGAGAGGCAAGGAGCCTACCGTGGTTCTCCATTCCAGAACCCCAGGATCATGACCTGAGCCAAAGGCAGATGCCTAACCGACTGAGCCACTCAGGTGCCCCATCAGTCAAATATTTTCATCAGAGGCATTATATTAATTGTATTTATCTTGGGATCCATAATAAATGAACCATCTTACTATGAACTATTCTGTAAGAAGACCCTAACTTGAACAATTTGAACAAAAGATCGTTCTCTCTGACTTCTTATAATATGAAAAAAGGAATATCCCACTTAACTAAATTGCTTTGCTACCATTATGTTTTTTTATATCACGTTGTTAGTTTGGTTTGTGGAGGAGGGGAAATGGCATCATTAGCTACATTCTTTTATAGTAAAATCTAAAATGTTTAAAAATATAAGGAAGCCCTGAATCTTACAAAAATATATTTATTTATTCTATAATCAGTTCATTCTTTACTAATAAAGTGATTATACATTTTTTCCATTTTATGCTATATGGAGAAAACATTTATTCATCTATTGCTTGTATTGTTATCACCTGAACAGCAATGAGGGCACGTCAAAGTGGCAAATTTGTTTTAGGTCTGGTAAGAATGTAGGGGTTCCAGGTGTGAATTCTAGTAATATAACTGCATTACTTTAAAGTAAGATCCTGCACTGAGTTATGCTTACTTGTTTTTCTAATTTCAAGACTGGTGATCCTGGATAGACCATTTGTAATATTAATGTAATAAACTAGATTAAATGGTCAACAAATATTAATAAATACTATTTATTAAGCACCTATTATATGCTGCTTGAAAACTCTATTAGATATTTTAGTATATCATTGCAAGAATTTCTCAAGGACATTTCTAGGATAGAAATTATTACTGAATTGTAAGATATGTATGTGTTCTACTTTACAAGGTAATGTCAACCTTCTTTCCAAAGTGGCTGTTATCTATTGAAACTCTCCTGCAGTGTAAGAGAGTTTGTGCATTGTCCCTCATTTTTATCAACAGTGGGTAATGTCCAAACTTAATATTTGGAATGTGAATATGAGGCTCAGATACATGAAGAAATAGGTCAAAAATTAACCAGTGAGTAAATGCTAGCGTGACATGCAAATGCTGGTTTGCCTGATTACAAATACAATAGGCTAGATTTTAAAGAAATGGATATATCTAGGCTAAGTCTGTTGGGGTTTTTTGTTTTGTTTTACTTTTTTTTTTTTTTAGATTTTATTTATTTATTAGAGAGAGAGAAAGCAAGTGCAAGAGCAAGCACCAGCGGGGGAATGGGGTGAAGGGAGAAGGAGAAGCAGGCTCCCCGCTGAGCAGGGAGCCCAATGCTGGGCTGGATCCCAGGACCCTGGAATCATGACCTGATCCTAAGGCAGATGCTTTACTGACTGAGCCACCCAGGCGCCCTAGCTAAGTCTTTTTTATTACAGAGAATACTTAGGAAAAATGAGAGTGAGATTTCTTAAATAAAATGGTTATATTATGTAATAACTTCTTAGGGGAAGTATTTCTGAAAGTGTGATTTTAGATTAACCAGATCAGAATCACCCGGTAGTAGTGGTGCGCGTGTGGGTGTGGCGCGATGGGAGTAGAGAAGGGAGGTGCTTATTATTTTTAGAAATGCAGCAGATTCCTGAGAGCCCATCTCTGGTTGGGGTGTGATCCAGTCATCTAAATTGTCTAAAATTCTCCTAGTTTTTTGTTTTTTAGTAAACAATAAAGTTTAAGAACTTCAGCTTTAGGAGTTTTGAAGTAATTCCTCAAATACTATCAGATTCACACACAAACATGTATTAAGCATGGGCCAGAGACAGAAACTTAGTCTTACATATATGTGAACACTCACTTCTTATAAGTTTTGTCATCTCTTTCTTTCAGAGTTGCTTTTACTATTTTTTCTCTTTTTTCTGTCCTTTTGTCTACCTTGCACATGACATGAAATGGCATTAGGCCTCTGGAGGCAATAAGAGTAATTCTCTCTAAACTCTCTCTGCCTGGCTGGACCCTACTCCTTTGTGGAAGGATGATAGGATACAAAAGACATGCTCATTTCTTACTGCAATCACTTATTTCATTTCTTTTTATAGAACTGATGATAGCAGTGGTATCAATTTTGGGTGGGTAAAGATTTAGACTTGACTATAAAAAGTGAAGATTCATGGAGCTGGGGTTAGAATTGTGAAAGATCCTTATATTTATCTCATTACTGTTCTTTTTAAATACCTTTTCTATGAGACAACTAATTTTAAAGAGGAAAACAAAGTGTGAGCTTGGTTGAAGAATTACTAGAAATATCATTCCCAGCTGGGACTCTAGTGAGAGCCTGTGTGAATAGGAATGGATATTGTAGACTCAAAAGAACTCTGTTCTCTTCACCTGTCCAGACCTTACAAATGGCTGTTTCCATTGTTGCTGAGCAACTAAATACTTAATTAAGTGGTACAACTAATTATGTTTAGAATTTTGTAGCCTTTATTTTGTTGTTTCAGAGACATTGACTTACCAAAAATTTAAAAACTCTTTGAGTTCAGCAGAAAACCTAAACCTACACAATTTTTATCTAAAAAACGAATATGATATTAATCATAAAACTCTAGATTTTGTAGGAATTGTCGTTAAATTGGGCTCTCACAATTATGCTTATTTCCAAGTTATCTTAATTTTTATAGAATTTTGATTTGGTTATAAAATTAAATAATTATTATTAAAGGATTAGTGTCATACTTTGTAAAACAGATTTGTGTAACAAAATCTGAACATAATATGTGGCAGTTTGTATGTTATGCTTCCAAAACAGAGGCTTTAAATCCTATATTATATGTAAAAGTTGTTAGTTATTCTAAAGGTACAATAAGAGATTATTGTTCATATCAGTGTAATAAATTGATACTACCCAATCATACGTTTTCATTTTGCACATTGTCAGAACCTTGGACCTTAATCTTATTCTTTGATTGACAGTAGCGACCAGGGAAAGAACACTTGTATTGTTTGGGATAGTCACATCTGTTCAACTTGATTCAGTTGAAGGTATTTGCATATTCTTAAGTATTTCTTCTGAGAGGGCTTAAATCCTTCTCAAGTGCTTGATGCATTTTTGAAATTCATTCATAAGGTATCTACATGCACTAATAGTTCTGTATAATATTGCTGTGCATAATCTGACAGATAAGACCACATTTTAAAACAAGGTATTCTTTAGGGGATGCTACATTACATTTTTACTTGCCCTGCTGGCAGAAATGTCAGGTTTTTTTCTAAAAAGCTGGTTTAATGTTTTGATTAAATTAATATATCTTTATTTTAGGCAGGTTTGTCAATCATAAGACAAAATAAAGATTTATTAAATAATAATTCAAAAGTTAATGGTACTTTTCCTGCCTGGTTGGAAAATTGAATAATATTATAGAAAACCTTTGTAGAGCTTAAACAGATTTCTGATTAGTCTCCTTATTTTATAAGGAAAGTTAGTGATGCCTAAGCTTACTTACTCAAGGTCACACAGCTTGAAAATTGGGCCTTATTTTAGATCTGAACTCAGAGACTAGTAAATCCTAAGGAATGTTGGTTTATGGCTTCTGGTTTACATTAATGATGGCATATGTTCTCTGATTTACATGATATACAGATTACCTTCATCTAAAATGTCCTCTTGCCATTAGAACACATAGAGATCATGTCTTAATTATCATCATATCTCTCCTGAATCAACAACGTGTCTTACACATAGTTAATGCCCAATCATTATTTTGCTGTTTTGTTTTCATTGTTCTCCTATTATTCTGTAAAGGATAATTTTGAAATGAGATAGCTTGTTATTAGAATGTTAAGTACCCTTGATAGCAACTAGGTTTCATTTTGTATTCATTTTTGGTGAATTGGTAATAGCTGTGTGGAGAATTTGAAACCTGCTGGAGTGCGTTGGCAGTGTCTGTCCCAGACATAGCATTAGAGAAACCAGTGGTTTCTTCCTTGATATATATGATCTTAGGAGAAGGAGAGAGAACTATAGAGTGGAGTGATCAGAAAAGCCCTGGGAAGAAATAAGGCTCAAATTAGAGGATAAATAGAACTTGCTGGGGTGGACATCTTTGTGTCAGAGTGAGGGGTGGTCATGTGGCCCAGATTCGTGCAATCTGCCAGTCCATCGCCAAAGCCCTGGTAGCCTGTTACCATATGTGGATGAGGCTTCCAAGAAGGAGCTCAAAGGCATCCTCATCCAGTACAACCAGACCCTGCTGGTAGCTGATGCCCGGCGCTGTGAACCCAAAAAGTTTGGCAGTCTTGGTGCTGGTGCTCGCTACTAGAAATCTTACCGATAAACCTATTGTGAGGATGAGGGCTCATTTTTATAATAAACTATTGTCATAGGAAAAAAAAAGTAGGTGAAATGGTAAAAATGAAGTAGAATACCATAGAGGCTGGGAGTTCTATAAAAAATTGTAGGTATTCAACAAGGAGAAATATCATTAGGTTACATTAAGTAGAATGAAAGGAAGGAAAACAGTTGTTGAGTACTTTTGATTCCTATTTCTGAGCTAGATCTTCTTTTTAGAGGAACTCTGGATACTTTCTTTCCTGTCTGCATTCCTTCCTTTTTCTTTCCTGAGATTATTTAGGGGTCTTTTAGTTTATCTTTCTGCTGCCTGGGCCAGCTCTCTCTAATTTTTATCTGCCTTATTTAAAGATGTAAAAGTTATAATATAACTTCATCACAATTTTATTTCAATGTTGTGTTATAGGAATTAATTAGGGAAGGAAGTTTCAACTATTAAATAACGTATTATTAAAATGCTATTTCAAAATACTTAGCTGTAAAATAACTCCAAAATTCTAATTTTTTTTTTCTTCCAGGAATCCCCTTCCGGTCGAAGGAAAGCTCTTGCTACTAGCAGCATCAACATGAAACAGTATGCAAGCCCTATGCCAACTCAGACTGATGTCAAGTTAAAATTCAAGCCATTGTCTAAAAAAGTTGTATCTGCAACTCTCCAGTTTTCATTATCTTGCATTTTCCTTCGGGAAGGAAAAGCCACGTAAGTTCCTTTTGTCAAGAAGACAAGCTGCTGCTGAGTGTGTTTTAAAACTGTATGTAAACAGCTTTTGACTCAGTAGACTGGCAGCAGTTGAAAATATCCTATTGCATACCAGTCATTCTTGCCATTCTTTGTTTTAAAGGCTGAATTAAATGAACTCCTTGTTATTTATAGAGTCTCTTGACTCTAGAGAATGAACAATAATATAGAAGTGACTATTAGCAATTCCAAATTTTAAATTGTATGTTATAGGTATTATAAATGTTTGTTTTGTATTTCATTGTCTTCAGGGTAAATAATTGTACTTTGAAATACAGACAGTTCAATTTATAGAGCTGTTCAATGAAGCTGAGATATAAGAGGAGCAGAAAATGAAAAGTTTAGGATAAGAGGAATAAAAGAACTAAAGGAATTTTTCACAACTCATGTTCTTTCGCACAGCCTTCTAAAAATTTTATAGCAAAGTACAATTTGATATAATTATTCCTTTCAAAAATCACTTCTTAAGCACTGGTAATTCCTGCACCAGTTCTGATCTCCTAAGAGTAAAACTAGAACTGGATAAAATCAGGTAAACATACCTGGAACAGGAAAAAAAAAGTAACATGTACTATGGTTGTTGCATACAGTCAAGTCAAGGAAGAGTGCATGTTTGGGGTTTAATGAAAAGGTTAGTACTACTTGGAGAGGAAGATCAGGGAGGGAAGAGATGGGAATTCTAAGCCTAGACTTAAAAGGTGGGAAGAAGTTGGCTATGAATATTTTGATACAATTTAAATCATAGTTCTAAATGTATTTGAGCCAGTGGAATGTGGTTGCTATAATTGGCCATGTCCACTTGACTGATTAGACTGGATTCTATGTGTCAGTCAAAATGAGATGTTTGGCACTCATCTATAGTGCAGCAAATAACTTGGTAGATAACAGTAAGCCTCATCTCTGGAAAGTTGGCTTTTGAGTGAGTGTGGTAGAGAGACAGTACAAAATGGATCAGTCTGTCATCTCAGGACCTTAAATTTTAGTCTTGAATACTGAGAAATTAAAAGTAAAGACCTTACCCTGAAGTTAAAGCCAAAATGAAAGGAAAGAAAACACAGAAAGAAGAGAGAAAACAGAATCAGAGAAGACCCTTTGATTGCGGACTCCTTTCCACTGGGCAAAAGCAGTAAGTGATTCAGCACCCTCCACAGGAGAATCTGGGCGAGAGGAATTCAGTTTAACCAAATGTCTCAATTCTAATGGAAAATTCTCTCAAAACATCCTAAACTCCCTCTCTACCTTTTTACTCCTTGCTCCCTAAACTTTCACAGAGAAAAATGTTCAAGATTAAAATATGAGGAAATTACAGAAGTAAAACTAAGCCAGTTAACATTTCAAGAATAATGTTGTATCTTGAAATTATTCCTCATTGGTAGGTGAGCAATTTGTAAGGCATTCCTATAGGTAATACAAGTTTTTTGTTTATGCAGACTTTGTGTCACTAAATCTGTTTTCATAAGGGGAAATGATTTGGTTAACTGTAAACTTAGGTGAGATAAAATGCAAAGAATTTTAAAAGCCTTTTTAGTCTGCAAAGTTGTACTGTGTTTAGGATATAAGTGAATATTAGTGAACATTCTTTACAAAAGAGTTTTCTTATTTTGTTTGGTTTTTTATTTTATTGTGGTATGGACATGAAAAACAGTATCTTAGGGTTTCTGAATTTTAGAGAGGTATATCTATTTGAAATTTAATTTGTATATTACATATTAAAATATGGTTTATTCGCTGCAGTTTATTTGAAACTTAGGGTAAAAATAATAGATCAAGAAAACTTAAATTACTTGATGTTTAGAGTATTAGTTAATGTAAACTATAGACATATATTTAAAATACTTCAAGATAAAGACATTCTTACATTTTATCAAATATATGGTATTTAACTTATAATCAACCCAGGTCATTTTTCATCTTGTAATTTTAAAAAATGCTAGACTTGAAAGTGTTTTTTTCTGTTGCAGTAGTTCCTTAACTTTTTTGGGAGTTATGACCCCTATGAGAAAAATGCACATTTAAATAAGATTTAAACATAATTTATAGGAGTTTACCATTTCTTTATCTTCCTGTTCATCAAACCAAAAGGGCTATGGATTTCAGATTAAGAACTTCTATTCTGGGCAACCTGCGTGGCTCAGCAGTTTAGCACCACCGTCAGCCCAGGGCGTGATCCTAGAGACCCGGGATCGAGTCCCACGTCGGGCTCCCTGCATGGAGCCTGCTTCTCCAACTCTGCCTATGTCTCTACCACCCCCCCCCCCCGTGTCTCTCATGAATAAATAAAATCTTAAAAAAAAAAACAAACTTCTATTCTGATTTATTTTAAAAGTTTGCATATTTTAAAGTCAGGATCTCATTGATATGTGAACTGTCTCACTGTTTTATAAAACAAGTTTTTATTTCCAGATTTAATGATTAGGAAACCACACTTTATTTTATTTATTTTTTAAAGATTTTATTTATTTATTCATGAGAGAGAGAGAGAGAGAGAGACAGGCAGAGGGAGAAGCAGGCTCCATGCAGGGAGCCCGACGTGGGACTTGATCCTGGACTCCAGGATCATGCCCCAGGCCGAAGGCAGGTGCTAAACTGCTGAGCCACCCAGGGATCCCAGGAAACCACACTTTAATACTTATGAAGAAAATTTTAGTCTTCTACAGATCTGCAGCACAGAGTTAAACTAACTCCTAACCAGTTAGTTTTTAATCCAGTTTGCTTTTAACTATTTAAACATGCCATTTAAAAATTAACGAATAGGAGTGTTTAGATTTTTCAATAATTTTGGGCAACTTTAAAAAGGCTTATTAACATAGAAGGAATATATTATTATTTTCTTAAGAAACAATCTTTTTTCAAACAATGTCATTTCATGAGCTGTGTATAAAATTTTAAATCATTCATGTAGGGATGAAGACATGCAAAGTTTGGCTAGTCTGATGAGTATGAAGCAGGCTGACATTGGCAATTTAGATGACTTCGAAGAAGATAATGAAGAAGATGATGAGAACCGAGTGAACCAAGAGGAAAAGGCAGCAAAAATTACAGGTTGGTTTTATTAGCATTTAGCTAGAAGTTTATCTTTTTTTTACAAAGTTGAAAACTCATTCTTGTTTTCCAGGAAAAAAACAATGCCACTAACAAAGTATTTTTTCTTCCTTAAGCCTTTCTAATATATAATATACCATTTAGCACTCTGAAAACTTTATGTGGTGATGGTTAGAAACAGATTTTCACAATTTAAAACCAAGGCCAAGCTTAGTCAAGAAAGCATAAAACTTTACTGGAACTACTGATATAGTATAAAGTAGTCTAAATATGTTTATACTTTTTTTGTCAGTGTAGGGATGAACCTTCTTGTAAGTAAAGATCTGCCTTAAGGGTGGCAGGACATGATGAATTGGCTTCCTTCTCCTAGTTTATGTGCACAATCTTTGTTTTGAATTTGTATATTTCTTATGTATCCTTATATGTAGAAGCTTCAATGCAAGTATTCCTTATAGCTGGTTTGATCAAACTACTAAGATGAAAAGTGGTTAGAATCTCTTTGTATTAATTGGTCAATAAATATTTATTGATAGTCTGGCTATCACACTTAAGGAATTGGTGTTATACATTTATTATTGGAATGAAAATCGACCACTGTGTTCATACTTCTTTCAGGTAATGAATTATTCTAAATTTATGAATTGATATCCTTAATTTCTATCGTCTAATCACCTCTTGGTACTTTGGCAGCCATCTCAGCCTTAACTCTTACTGTCATATCATATTGGGGCAGGGGTGGCAGTAGAATTTCCACTGATTACATGACCCATGTAACTCTTTAGCCAAAAACTTCCTTGACTTTCTTAACTCAGTTCTGTTCACCTCCACTCCGTTTATAGAAATTTATTATAAGGAATTGATCAGGTTTGTATATAAAAATGGATGTTTTGGGGGATCCCTGGGTGGCTCAGCGGTTTAGCGCCTGCCTTCGGCCAAGGGCGTGATCCTGGAGACCTGGGATCGAGTCCCACATCGGGCTCCCTGCATGGAGCCTGCTTCTCCCTCTGCCTGTGTCTCTGTCTCTGTCTCTGTCTCTCTCTCTTTGTCTCATGAATAAATAAATAAAATCTTAAAAAAAAATAAAGATGGATGTTTTGTTCTGTGCCAGTTTTGTAAATTAATATTTTCTAATTTATGATTGCCACTTTGATTTCTCATTTAACCCAGTGTGGTTTAGGAGACTGTATTTTATTGTGGGCTTTATTTATTTCTAGTTTGTTTGTTTCTTGTTTAAATTTATTCAGATAAAATTCTGAAGACTTTCAAATTTCAGTTTCATATGAGTGAGATTTTTTCCTTTGAGACGTATGATCTATTTTTGTAAATTTTCTGTATCTTTTTACATGTATATTCTATTTGTTAGATTAAGCATATGTTTTTAGATCAAACTTTAACTTTGTAATAGTTATTTGTATTCTTATTCTTTTTGTGTAGTTCATCTATTAAGGAGAACTTCAAATTCTTTAAATTCTTTAATGCATAAAATGTGCATAAAAATAATTTTCTAATAATTTCATTATGCATTATAATTTGATCAGTTTACCCCATTTAATGCCTCTTGCCCAGAAATTTTGCCTGGTGTTCATATTTGTAACTCATACTTTCTTTATATTTGTGTTTTCCCGGTGTATTTATCACTTTCTTTGCAACCTGTATTAAGTATTTCTCTTATAAACATTATTTAGTTTATCTATCTTTATATTCTTTGCCCTTAATAGTTATACTTTTTGATAACTGCATACTTAACTTCACTTTTATTACTTTATACTTTTATTTGGGACTTCTTATTTTTTCCCCATTCATCCCTTAAATTTTACCATTCTCCAGTGTTCTTTAAGTACTTTTTAATAGAGTAATTTGGAAGTTATACATTATATTTTCATTTTAGTATACAATCCTCTAAGATAAATAAGCCAGGTAGATAAATAAGTGAACCTATATTTTTCTACTAACATTAAAAATAAAACCGGGGTACCTGGCTGGCTCAGTCAGTAGAGCATGTGACTCTTGGTCTTGGGGTTAAGAGTCGAGCCCATGTTGGGTGTAGAGATTACTTAAAAATAAAATCTTTAAAAAAATAAATGAATAAAACAATGTGTTAACTCACTTCATATAAGATGAGAGATTCAATATTTTTTTCTCTTTTCTTTATTTGAACTCTTCCCCTAACCCCTCCTGGCTGTTATTTTTATTTCAATAATATTTTGGAGTTTTTTTCAATAATAATAAATGCAGACATTTACGTTATGTTTATAATTGATGTCAGCAACAGTTATACAGTACTTTTAAAAATTCCTTGTCTTTTCTGTCTTTGAGTTCTTTGTTTTATTTGGCTATCTGAAGTACTTCAGGAAGGATAAATTAATAACCTTCCTCTACCACCACCAGTGCCCTTTAACCTATCCTTCAAGATTTAATTTTATTGACAGATACACTGAGAAACCTTTCATGCCCACTCCCTCTTAAGCTTGACTGTTCTAGCCTTTGTGCCACTACTGTACTATTTACAAATACAGGCATTTTCTTATAGCATGGGTGTTTATACTGCAGTGGAATACAACTTGATCTTTTATTGGAGGATATAGTTTGTTCTTTATAAATCATTTTTGGTTAAAACTAAGTCTCAATTAGACACTAGTACCATAAGTAGGAATTTTAAAAACTCACACATTTTCATAGCTGTTTTGGGGAATGTTGTACTGTTTTGATCACAGCAGTGAGAAAAAAAAAGGTGATAACAATATGTCAGAAGTTTTATGCTGGTATTGAAATGAAAAGAAAGGACATTTCAAAAAATGAATTATAGATTTAATGAAAATATTCAGTATTAGATTTTATAGCTAAACCCTGGTCTTAGTCTGTTTGGGTTACTATAACAATATACCATAGATGGGTACCTTATAAACAACAGAAATTTATTTCTCACAGTTCTGGAAGCTGGAAGTCTGAGACTAAGGTGCCAGCATAGTTGGATGAGGGCCCTCTTCTGGGTCACAGACTTCTCATTGTATTCCTCAGATGGTGGAAAGGGGCAAGGGATCTCTTGGGGCCCCTTTTAGAAGAGCATTAATCTTATTCATGAAGGCTCTGCCTTCATGACCTAATCCTCTCCAAAGACCCCACCTCCTAATACCATCACACTGGGAATTAAGATTTCAACATATGAATTTTGTGGGGACACAAACATTCAGACCATGGTAACCCTTCTTGCTTAATCATACATATACATCTTATTTTCTAAAATTCTTGTAGAAGGAATAACTTTCTTTTAGATAGTCTAAAATTCTCTGACCCTAATTGAAGACATTATTTTAATGCAACTTGTGATGATCCAAGATTTCTTTGGAATTTTACTATTTTGTGTTATTATTTATTTATATATTCTTTTCCCTATTTTCTGAAATTCCTTCAAGGTAGAGACTATTCTATTCATTTTTTTTTTTCATCACTAGCTTCTGACACATTGTCTGGAACTTATTGAGAATTTAAGATGTGTTAACCAAAAAGCCATAAATCAACGAAGGAACTTTTCTCTCCTATTATAGCCCATACTTATCACTCTGGCTTATTATCTTGTTCCATTTATTTGACCTTTACTCATATACTACCTTTTACAGGGTAGATTGGTCCCATTTTATGGATGGCATATGATCTGGAGGACACATGATTGAAACCTTAAATAATTCAAGACTAGTTTTCCAAAAGTAGTGAATGCAAAATGTGTTGAGCAAGCAGGGGTAGGTGGGGACAGTGATGATTAAATGCATGCTCTTAAGTCAATCCATAGTCATTGTAGCATATTTTGCTTTGATGTTACATTTTTTTCTCTATTATATTTCCAGAGTACAGTCACTTAAATTAATAGCACAGCATGTTATGGCAGTTGTTTGGCTTCCTTAGTTGCATTTTTTAGCACATGTAAATTCCATTCCAAACTTATTATCTTTCAGGAATTTTTTTTAGCACCAGCACTACCATTCTAAAAATGTTTGGGTAAAGTAGTTTTAGGATAGTTAAAAATATATTAAAATTTAACAACAGTAATGTTAAACCAATAGGTTAAAACAAAACAAAATAAATGCATTTTATAAACATAGTACAAATAAAGTATGGTGGGTATATTTATTTACCAGTTAAAGTGGCAGTAATTTAAATACAGCTTATATTTACTCTTCCTTGCAGTTTTGAAATTGCTGACAGAATGTTTATAGAGGAAGGAATTATTATTTTAAATTTTGCCTCTATTATATCTTTATATTGCAATTTAAATGCATAAAATGCAATCACATATCAATACAAATTATATATTATTTCCCCAACTAAGCTGCAAAGTTCTTAAGGGAACAAACTGTTACAATTATTTTATGATACTTCAGATTGACACCTAGAGGCTATTCATTTAGTCAGTGATTTCTTATGGAATATTGCTGTTAGACCAGTAGTAATTAATAAAATTTATCTTCTGAAATTACTGTCTTTGCTAGAAGGTAAACATAAACTCATGATATCTATACTTGGATTGATCAGAAATCCCTACCCTGTTCTGTTCTAGACAAAATTCACTGCTAAGTGGAAACATATTTTGGGACTGGCTCTTAGACAGAAACCTGTTATATATGCAGGTGCATTCTACAGTAAATGGGCAAGGAAATTTTGAATTACAGTTAAAAGAATCACTGAAATGTAGTGGGAGTAATAGATCTTGGAAATGGAGAAACAAAGCCTGATAATGGGAGAATTTATTATAGCCAGTGTTAGAAAATATATATGGTTTTAAAACAATCGGTGCCTCCATCTGTATATGACAGCCTCAGAATGATTGATCCACTATTTGGCAATATGACCATCTTTGAGATTCATGTTGAATTTCTGAGTACATATCAACAAGAAGGAAAACAAAAAAGATTCCTCCATAAATAACAGTGTCCTGTTGAATACAACTTAGAAAGGCTGGTTCAACTGAAGCAGTTTATAGCAAATCATTATTGGAGAAACTCAGACATTATGATATACTGGAAAGATACCAGTATACTTAAAGCTGTTGCAAAAATAACCAGGGGTTCTACTTAGGTTCAACCAGACACTCAGGTCACATAAGCCAAACTAAGCATTAGATTCACTTAGAAGGAGGTTGGAAACACAGAAACAGCAGCATGCCAGCTGAGGCTCTCTTTTTCACTGGAGTCCTCATAGCATCTTAGGTGCTATTCTTTGACCTCTATCTCCATGTGACAGCTTAGGTACAAGGAGATGAGATCCACATAGTTAGAAGCAGAGATTGCCTTGATTTAGAATCTGTGCTGCACAAGAGCTGGTATCTTTCAAAACAGTTTAATAGGTATAGTTTCCAGGGTCTTGGTAATGGAAATGCCTAATTAACAAGAGTCCACAATCAGAAAAGCCCAAAACTGGTCTTTCATCAGATATATCGTCCATTCAGAGTCTTCCCATCCAGATGCAGTTTATAAATTAAGAATCATTTTTACCATAAGCACTATTGTCTGTTGTTTATTAATCCCTTTCCTATAGATTATAAAGTTAATTTGGGGGGAGAAAGAGTGACATATTGGCTAACTTCAGAGAATAGTTGGTAGTAGAGGAGATAGCAGTTCATATTTAAAGAGCTAAAGTTGATTATGGTAAGCCTCAACCCTACAAGATTATATGTCCTATCACTAGGACTATGAATGGGGAAAAATAGGTCTTCCTCTGAGTAGTTCTCTCAGAATGAACTTGGGACTCTGGTCAGAGAATACATCCATTAAATTGCTTCTGGTTTTTACCTGGCCATTTACTCTCCAGTACCCAGGATGCTTATGAACAAAATCATAGGCTTGCTGTGGGCTATATAAAATAATAGAATAAAGATGGCCACCCATCTTGGAGGTCTGTGTAAAGGATGAGAATTTCTGGAATACTGCATCTATTATTTAGGTATTAACATTGGAAAACAGGGTAAAATCAGGAGCTGGGGATGTTTATGATCCTGTGAGCCAAAAAGTTGATAAGACATCACAATTACCTCCTTTTTAAAGGAATTTGAGACCTTGGGAAGAGGACTGAAGATCTCTTCCTAGTGTTTAGAACTCAAATATGCTAACTCAGAGACCAGAAGTAGCAGGAGCTACGGATTCCAAATTCAGCCTCCTTTCCGTGCATTCTTAAACCCTAATGCTGCTTTGTTTGTACTAACGACAACTGAACATTCTCTAGGCCCTCCTGCCTCCCTAGGAAATTCCAGGAGAATTCTGCTGATACTAAGAGCCCATTGACAGAACCAGAATGGAAGTGAGAGCTCTGAAGAAAAAGTTAGAAATTCTACCATATTTAGAGGAAGAGCTAGGAGACAATGAATATTCTAAGTACTGATATGCAATCTTTGATGATTTGTCCTAGGAATGCACTGTTGATTTAATCATAGTAACAGAATAAAGGAGAAAAAGCATATAATCATCTCAATAGATTATAAAGGAGTGTTTGACAAAATTCGTTACCAAGTTTCTTAGCAAGATTTCATTGTAAGGAAATTTCTTCATTTTGATAAAGAACATCTATGAAAAGCTACAGCTAATAACATATGTAATGGTGAAATACTGAATACTTTTCTCCTAAGACTGAGAATGAGGCAAAGATGTTTGCTTTCACAGCTTGTGTTTAACATGATACTGGAGTTCTAGCAAGGTCACAGGATACAAGATTAATGTACAAAAATCTGTATTTTTATATATGAACAAAAAACATTTGAGAAATGAAATGAACAAAATAATTCCATTTATAATTGAGGCTAAAAGTTATATAGATATTTATAAATTTAACAGAAGATGTAGAAAATCCTCTACTTTGAGAACTGTAATACAGTGTTGACGGTAATTACAGAAGACCTTAATACATGGAGAAATGTTCTATGTTCATAGATTAGAAGACAATATTGTTAAGATTTAAGTCCTCCCCAAATTCATCTATAGATTCTACTCCTTGCTAATCATAATCCTAGTGGCTTAAAAAAAAAAGATAGAAATTGAAAAGCTGACTCTAAAATATATTTGGAAATGCAAAGGACCTGAATTACAATATAATCTTTAAAAAGAACAGTTATCGTAATATTAAAACTACTTGATGTCAACATTTACTATGAAGATATAATATTCAGTATAGTGTGGTACTGGGATAGGACAGTGGAACACAACAGAAAGTTCTGAAATAGACCCAAACTTATTTGGCCAATTAATTTTCAATTAAAGTGCAGCACAATTCAGTGAGGAAAGGAAAGTCTTTTCAACAGATTATTTTGAAACATCTGGATGTCCATGTGGAAAAAATAAGCCTCAATTCCTGCCTTTTAGGATATACAAACATTAATTCAAGGTTGATCATAGATCTAAATGTAAAAGCTAAGAAAATAAAGCTTCTGGGGAGGAAAAAAAAAACAATGTATTTGTGACCTGAGGGCAGGCAGAGGGTTCATACATAAGACATAGTAGACAAGTAAACATGAAAGAAAATTTTGATAAATTAAACTTCATAAAAATTAAAAACTTAAGCTCTTCTAAATAGATCATTGAGAAAATATATGGGTAAGGTATAGACTAGAAGAAAATATTCAGAAAGTACATATCTGACACATTGTCTTACATTCAGAATAGATTTTTAAAAATGTCTGAAATCTCAATACTAAAAACACCAATAACCTGGGATGCCTGGTTGGCTCAGCAGTTGGGCATCTGCCTTTGGCTCAGAGTGTGATCCCCGGGTCCTGGGATTGAGTCCCACATGGAGCCTGCTTCTCCCTCTGCCTGTGTCTCTGCCTCTCTCTGTGTGTGTCTCATGAATAAATAAATAAAATCTTTAAAAAACACACACACAAATAACCCTATTTAAAAAGATTATTTTTAAAGATTTTATTATAAGTAATCTCTACACCCAACATGAGGCTTGGATTTACAACCCTGAGAATAGGAGTTGCAGGCTCTACTGACTAAACCAGCCAGGTGCCTCAAACCTATTTTTAAGAAAATGGGCAAGAATTTAAATATGTGGTCCCCAAACAAAGCTGTATCACTGGCCAATAACAACATGAAAATGTTCTCAGCATCACTTGTGATCAGGGAAAAACAGATTAAAATCACAGTGGGATTATAATTCCACACTTAGGAGAATGGTTAAAATTAAGATTGGCAATACTAAATATTGGCAAGGATGTGCACTAACTGGAACTCTAATACATTGTTGGTAGAGTGTATGATGAATGGTACGATCACTGGGTGTATTCCTTACAAAACACTAAATGTATAGTACCTTGGACACAGCAATTCCTCTCCTTGATATTTATCCAGAAAAAAATGAAAACACATGTCCAGAAAAAGATTTGTACAAAAATGTTCATAGCATTTTTATTCATAATAGCCCTGAACTGGAAACAGCTGAGTTGTACATCAGTAAGGCAGTAGCTAAATAAAATATAGTACAGTTGGCCCTTGAACAACAAGGGAGTGAGGGGTGTCAACTCCCTGTATAGTCGAAAATCCATTTGTAACTTTTGACTTCCTATAAACTTTATTAATAGCCCACCATTAACCAAAAGCCTTATTGAAAATATAAACAGTCGATTAACACTTGTTTTATATGTATTATATACTGTATTCATACAATAAAGTAAGCTAGAGAAAAGAAAATGTTATTAAAGTCATAAGGAAAATGCATTTATAGGACTGTACTGTATGTACCAAAAAAAAAATCTACATGTAAGTGGACCTGCACAGTTCAAAGCCATGTTGTTCAAGGTCAGCTGTATATTCATAATGGAATGCCTTTGAATAAAAATGAACCGTTGTTATGTTCCATATCATGGATGTATTTCAGAGCCATTATGCTGAATGCAAGAAGTCCATTTACATAAAGTTCTGGAAGAGGCAAAGCCAATCCTGTGTGATGGTGATAGCCTATGGGTTTGGGGATTGAATGAAAAGAGGCATGAGGAAATTGGAGGAGATGATGTAAATGTTCTGGATCTTGGGTTACATGGGTGTATACATTTATCAAAATTCCTTGAATTATGCAATTTAATGTTTGTGCCTTTTACATAAGTGCATATGTAAAATACTAGAAGGTAACAGAAAAATTACAGTAAGTATGTTAGGTTACTAAGAAAATAAATGCTTTCCAACTTTCTGATTTATTGATCACTGTGATAGCTAGTCTCCAAAGATTGTCTCCCTGTGAACCATGCTTCCTACTATACATGCTCTTTGGTCATCCTCTCTCTCTCTTACATCTGGGCTAGCCCTGTAAATTACTTTTAACCATAGAATTGGTTGTGGAAGTGACACTTTGTAACTTTTAAAGCTAAGTCGTGCTGTATATCTTCTACTGGGGCCTCTTACAAGGCATGCTCAAGGGAAAGTCAGCTGCCATGTAAAAAAAGTCCAACCACTTTGAGACTGTTATGCTAACAGGAACTCCAAACTAGCTATGTGGACCAGATACTTTGGGAGGGAGATATGCCTGGAAGCCCCAACTTGTTCCTGCTTTCTCAACTGAAATACCAAACATGCAAGTGAAGAAGCCATTTTTCTTTTTTTTCTTTTCTTTTTTCTTTTCTTTTCTTTTCTTTTCTTTTCTTTTCTTTTCTTTTCTTTTCTTTTCTTTTCTTTTCTTTCTTTTCTTTTCTTTCTTTTCTTTTCTTTTCTTTCTTTTTCTTTCCTTTTCTTTCTTTTCTTTTCTTTCTTCTCTTTTCTTTTTTCTTTCTTTTCTTTTCTTTCTTTTCTAAAATTTTATTTATTCATGAGAGACAGAGAGAGGCAGAGGGAGAAGCAGGCAGAGGGAGAAGCAGGCTCCGTGCAGGGACTCGATCTGGGGACTCCAGGATCACGCCCTGAGCCAAAGGCAGACACTCAACCGCTGAGCCACCCAGGCGTCCCCAGTTCAGGCTTTCAAATGACTTCAGCCCTAGCCACCATCTAACTGTAATGAACCATCCCTAAGTCCAGTCAACCCACAGTAGTGTGAGAGAGAGTAATTTGTTTTAAGCCACCAAATTTTGGAGAGATGGCTTAAACTATAACATTTCTATAGGTAAATGAAATATAGATAGATACATATGTAGATTAGTAGACATAGATAAACACATAGATTAAAAATACTATTTCTATAATTAAAAAATAAGATATAGATATTTCTTTTTTTTTTAAATTTTTATTTATTTATGATAGTCACACACAGAGAGAGAGAGAGAGGCAGAGACACAGGCAGTGGGAGAAGCAGGCTCCATGCACCGGGAGCCCGATGTGGGATTCGATCCCGGGTCTCCAGGATCGCGCCCTGGGCCAAAGACAGGCGCTAAACCGCTGCGCCACCCAGGGATCCCGGTATAGATATTTCTATCTCTACAATTATCATGCCAATTATTATAACCCATTTAGTTCATTCATGTTTTGGTAAGGGGGATGGATAAAAGTAGAGATAAAAGCAGTGCAATGAGTTGAAGAATAAGTGGTAGGTGAGAAAATTTACTTGTTGTAAAGCTGCTTTCTTATGTAGATTAAGAGAATCTAGCCAGACTAGAAAGGGCTGATGGTTAAGAGACTTTTTTAAAAAATTGGGAGCAACTTGATCATAATTAATAAGCCACTAATGTGTACCAATTAATTAAGAGGGAGGGATTGGTGGTCCGGGGGACAGGCTACTCAATGTTGACTTTTCTGCCTGAAGTATCTCCTCCCTTTCCCATTATGTGCCATGGGATTGAAAATCGTATTAATAAACCCATTAGTTGTATCCAAAAATCAAATATTTATGGACCTGAGCCTGTGAGAAAAGTGACATCTTTTGAACCTTGATCTCTGCCAGGAAGTTGAAAGGTTACTATCTTAGACCATCTTAAAATGAGATAGACCTATACTGAATCTTGTTATGCTTTGGAGAGAACAGTGAGGATGCTGCAAGATTTGCAGGTATGTGTTCTAGGTCTAGACAGTTTATTTTTTTCTTCTTTTAATTCAGTTACAGACTTTCTCAAAAGGAAAACACTATCTACTCTTAATGCTACCACCCCAACCACCTTTTTTTGTTCAATGTGATAATCTCTTGTGGTCAATTTCTATCTTCTTTTGCCTTCCTAACAGTAAAGGAGAGTCTCAAATTACTTGACCCTTTGCTTTGATTACCTGCCCCTAATTTAGTTTTCCTTCCTATTCTCACCAATGTGAAGCAAGTCCAGACTAACACACTGTTGCTATGACTAAGTTTTAGAATTTGAGTAGCACTGGGGTAGAAATTTGTGCTATTACATAGCATTCTTAGCATTTTTCAGACACATAAATATTTGGTGAAACAAGATTATAATAAGTAATACAGTATGATGTAAGTATATAAGGCCAGAAAGGGCCAGTTTTGATCAAGGTAGTATACTACTGAGAAAGCTTACCACTTAAAAATAAAATTCTGGGAATAAATTTTTGTTATAAATCTTTTAAATTTTTAACTTTTTTCTGATAATGCTTCACTTACCTTTTCCCCAAAAAATAGAAAGCCGTGAGGGTGCTACCAAAGATATATAATAGGTACTTGATATTATAAAACACATTGACTATAGGAAATTTGAAAAAAAAAAAAAAGGCAGAAAAGCACTTTCTTGAATTATTTTTTTATTTATTTTTGTTTTGGAGAGGGTGGGGGCAGGGGAGAGACAGAGGAAGGGGGAGAGAGAGAATCTTTAAGCAGGCTTCATGCCCAGCTCAGAGCCTCATGTGGGGCTCAGCCTCACAACCCTGAGATCATGACCTGAGCTGAAATGAAGAGTTGGACACTAAACAGACTGAGCCACCCAGATGCTCTGAAAAGTGCTTTTTTAAAAGGAGAAATACATAACAAAATTATGTATTTTAGGCTTCAGACCAACATCTGCAACTGCTAATTGAATTATTTCCATGGGAAGTTTCACAGGCATCTGTAACTTGGTATGTGCCCAACTACATAGCCCCAGTCACAGTAGTAGAATACTATTCACAGAGTCACCCAAGACAGAGCTGGCACTTGTCCTAGATTCCTTTCCCTATCCCTCATGTCAAATTAACCACCAAATCTTTATTCTTAATTTATTCTTTAATTAGCAAATATTTATTGATTGCCTCCTTTCGTGGAGTAGAGATGCTGAACTGCTCATCTTCTTGCTTCCTATCTTGTTTTTGTTCCAAGCACTGCCACCATGTTGCTGCTGGAGTGATGTTTCTAAAATATACGTTTTGATATTTCATTGGATTCCTATACTCTCAGAGTCAAGTTCACATTCTTTGGTTTGATTGCAGTAATCTTTACAGTAGGACATTTGCCAGCCTCATATCATTCCATTTTCCATCCCTGGCATCTTAAACCCCAAATGACTTGGAGTTCTTCAAATGTGTCTTATTCTTTTTTATCTTCCTTTCCTCCTATAGAATGCTCTCCATTTCTTCTTTTACAATAATAATGATAATAATAATGTTTTGTATTAGCTCAAATTTAAATAAGTTCAGAAGGCTTTTTTTTTCCTTTTCTTTTTCTTTTCTTTTTCTTTCTTTTCTTCTTTCTTTCTTTCTTTCTTTCTTTCTTTCTTTCTTTCTTTCTTTCTTTCTTTCTTTCTTTCTAAGATTTTATTTATTTATTCATGAGAGACACAGAGAGAGAGGCAGAGACATAGGCAGAGGGAGGGAAAAGTAGGCTCCATGCAGAGAGCCTGATGTAGGACTCGATCCCAGGACTCCAGGATCATGCCCTGGGCCAAAGGCAGGTGCTCAGCCACTGAGTCACCCAGGTGTCCCCCGAAGGCCTTTCTTGACCTCAGACTATATGCCTCTTTCAGTTTCACATGGTCTGTAATGCATATCTCAATCATAATATTTATGACACTTACCGTATACTGTATAATGCTTCACTTATTTTTCCCAAAAAAATAGAAAGCCATGAGGGTGCTGCCAAAGATATATAATAGGTACTTGATAAATATTTATTAAATAGGTAAATGGTATTTCTTTGGGGGTTGCCTCTTTGTATGATTGGAATTAACATTTTTTTGTATACCAAATAAAGGAAGTATTGATATAGCTAATCAGAATTACCTTTTACTTTATTAATATGAATGAAAGTTCTAGAAGCAGAAGTTCTGGGAGGAATGTAAGGATTTATTTAAGCTATGGATAAAGAGGAAAAGTAGGATAAGGACAACTGTCATCAGTAACAATGGAAAGAAGAAATTATTTTGGGTTAAAGAGGAAATGATCATCAGTGATATTAGATGTCACTAAAAGAAGATTGAGGGGGAGAAAACATTCTAAACATTCAGAAAAATGAGTATAAATAATTTAATCATGTATTGGAGTCATCTTGATAATATTTAAAGAAATGCCCAGGGTCCATGTGTTGCTAAGTCCGTTAAAGTATCTGCCTTCTGCTTGGTTAATGATCTGGGTGTCCTGGGATTGAGCCCCACAATGGACTCTTTGCTTGGTACGGTGTCTGCTTCTTCCTCTCCCTCAGCCCTTCCCCTCTGCTCTTGCACTTTCTCTGTCTCTCCCTCCCCCTCCTCAAGTGAATAAATAAAATCTTAAAAAAAAAAAATGCCCATGTTGTGCCTAAAACTCCATGGAACAGTATTAATGTTTTGACAGTAGGGACCAAGTCTAATATTTATTCCGTATTCCCTATGCTACTCATTATATAAGGTATTTTAAAAAATGATTGATTTCTACCTACATTAAATATAAAATAATTAAAATGTGTTAGCTATGTAAAGAAAACAAATCTTTGAGCATTATTTTCAAGTTTTTAAACCTAGGGGCACCTAGGTGGCTTAGTTGATTGAGTAGCCGACTTTTGGTTTCAGCTGGAGTGGTAATCTCAGGGTCCTGAGATCAAACCCCAGGTAGGCCTCCATGCTCAGTGGGGAGTTGCTTCAGATTTCCCCTCTCTCCCTTTGCTCCTCCCACCCAAATTGCATGTGCATGTGTGTGCATACACACACACTGTCTCTCTCAAATAAGGAGATCTTTTTTAAAAGTAAAGTTTTTTAACCCAGTAATTGCACATCTGGGAATTAGTAATAATACCTCAGGATATTTATGGGAATCAATACTGGTAATGTATGCAAAGCCCTTCCCACTGCTTAATAAATATTAGCTGCTGTTAATATTTCTTTTTTCATGCTTTCAAAGTTAAAAGTCATTTGCAAATTTTAAAAAATACATAATTAGTCCTGAATGAAAAGAAGTCAGTCATGCACTGGTAATCACTTAACCCTGATCCTCTACTCCACTGTATTTCCTTAAAAATTACAAAGTTATAATTAGTCATGGGAGGTAAAATATATAATTTATGGATGAGCTCTATCTTAATGAGAAGTTTAGTAGGTTGAGTGAGAGTGAGGTTTAAAACTTGGCAGAATAAAAAGACATTTTATAAAGTCTGACTATTCATCTCTTACTATTCAAAATCACACGAAGAGTTCAGTTGGTATTGTGTTTACTCCTTATGTTCTGTGGTTTACTTGACTATCTCAAGAAAGTTTATTCATGTAAAATGTATTTCTCAACAAGACAAAAGAACTAAATAAGTTTATTAAATGTGTATATATATTTCAAAGATCTATAAAATAATACTAATAATGTAGTTATTTTACTAAGTCTGTTTCCATTTATTTTCATAGAATGTAAATTCCAGGACGATACCATGTATGTTTTTTTTCATCCTTGTGTCCCAAGGATAGTGCAGTCTCTCAAAAAAGTTTATTTTATGTATTCTCCCACATAAATTTTAACAGCCTTATTGAGATATAATTCACAAATCATACATTTCACCCTTTTAAAGTGTACAATTCAGCAGTTTTTAGCATATTCACAGTTGTATAACCATCACTGCAATCAATTTTAGAATATTTTCGTCACACCAAAAAGAATCTTGTCTTTAACTATAACCCCTCTTCAGTCCTCCCAAACTACACTCCTCCCAACCCAAGGCAACCACTAATCCACTTTATATTGTAGATTTCCCTATCTAGACATTCACATAGATAGAATCTCATAATGTGTGGTGTTTTAGTAACTGGATTCTATCAATGAGAATAATATTTTCAAGGTTCAACCATTCCACATCAATTTTTATTTGTTCATTATTACAGAGTGATAAATATTTTTTCAACAACAAATGAATGATGAAGGCAACCTTATGACAACTGTGTATTCTGTGTTCAGTTCAAATAAGATTTAGAATATATAGTTAGAGTTACAGTGTTAAAGAACACAATTTTTAATGGTGAATTAACAACTATTTTCTATTTTTAACCATTTTCTTTCTCACTGAATAATCTGGATCTGTTTGGTTTATCCTAATACCTAAGCTTATTCCCAGGTTGTAACTTTGGAAACAGCAAGGATTAATTAGAATACCCTAGTAAGCTTTTATTGTTTTTTTCCAAGCTAATTTTCACTTAGTGAATGGTAATTACACATATTCAGAGTTGTCCAAAATATATATGACTCATGTTTAAAAAATTTTATTTACGCACAAAATGAATTCTCTTATTTTAATATTTTTCTATCTAACCTTGCCTTTGTTCTGTTTTTTTATTGGCTAAATTATAAGACTTCCTAAGGCCAATACTCAAGAGTTCCCTTAAAAGAACAATTGCCTTAGAAAACAGGAGTAGAAAGTAGTAGTTTTTGTCTACTTTTTGTCTCCTTTTCTTATTTTGTACTGATTTTTAAAATTCTAGAACATAAGTGCTTTATCTGTTCATGATTTGTGTGGATATACTCTTAAAACCATTAGTTTTCATTTATAATATGAAACAAATAGTACATCTTGTCTATAGTATCGGGACATTTTTTATTGTTCTAACATGCATTTAAAGCACTGTTTTATAAATAGAAAATGTGGTTGCTAAAAGCCAAAGTCAACCTATTGGGCTATTTGTTTTGTGTTTATTAACATAGTTGTTATATTAATAATATACATTTAACAAAATGTTTTCTATTTTAAAATACGAGTACAAGGTAACTTTCAGTTAGATGCATCTGTTATACCATCAAAATAACATCCTCTGAATGTATTCTCGTGATTAACCAAACATCTCCTCTCTTTGTCTTTTTGAGTAACAGCATGCTTCTATGGCTCTTTAATTAAATGACCTTACCTTACATTTGTCTCGACTGGCTTCTGTTTACAGAAATTGTAAACCAATTGAATGCTCTGAGCAGCTTAGATGAAGATCAAGATGACTGCATAAAGCAAGCAAATATGCCTTCAGCTAAATCAGCCAGTTCCTCTGAAGGTCTAAGAGCTTTCTTCCTTTCTTTCTGCTTCTGATTGCCTGTATTTACTGTGACCTGCTACTCTTGACTTCACTCTGTACTTATTAGCTGTCAGTTTTGTCTTTGTGCTTTTCCTTGAATGTTTTCTTTGGTAATTTGTAGTGTACCAACAGCTAACAACATAATTTACCATCATTAGCAAAGCCTTATAACAGTATCCTTGATAGACAGTGGTTTAAAAAAAATCTTATAAGATAATAATTGATCATTCAACATGACCATATTTCTTCAGTTACCTTACATAACTATGCTGTTTTTTTTAAATATTTGCTTACATTAAACACATTTGAATTATTCATATTTAGAAGTGAAGGATATTTTTCTAAAAATCTGTCAGCATTTTTTTGTTGGGTTAATTTAGATTCCAATAAAAGTTTCTCTAATTCATTATCTGATACAGTTTTCAAATTAATATACACATATTTATTTGAACATTTTGGTATGCTACAAAATACTTGAATGGCATTCTGCCATAGGTAAAATGCTATATCTTATTATTTGCAGGTATTATTAGTGTGAATTTTTAGAATTCAAAATAATTTTTGAATGATCAAGAATTATACTTAACTGCAATCATAGTGAACTAACACACATGTTTATTTTCAGAGCTTATCAACAAACTTAACTTTTTGGATGAAGCAGAAAAGGACTTGGCCACTGTGAATTTAAATCCATTTGGTGATCCTGATGTAGCAGAATTAAACCCATTTGGGGATCCTGATTCAGAAGGTAGCAAGTTTTTTTCTGTACTTTTTAAGTCTTTATAAAATCAAGTTATCTTGAATTGTAATGTAGGAAGATATTTTTTTAAAAAGGACCCCAAGTAATTTTTGTTTATGATGATACTGTGTTGACTAGCAAATCTGGATAGTTTCCGTTGAATTGTTTTTAAGGAAAAAAGAAACCTTTACTAAATATTTACATGGGGCTTATTTTTTTTTTCATCCCAGTATAATTAACATACAGTGTTATATTGGTTTCAGGTGTACCATACAATGATTCAACAATTCTGTTATATTACTCAGTGCTCATTACATGTGATCTGAATCCTCTTCACCTACTTCACCCTTCCTCTCCCCCCACTTTCTACATAGGGGTTATTTTTAAATTCTCTGTTTGGTCAAGTTAGATGCTAAAACTCTGATGTTAGAGATAACAGTATTTCACCTAGCTGACATATAGTAAAGTCTCCTTAGCTTAGCCTACTAAGTAAGGTCAAGTTGTGAGACATGCTAATATATTGGGATTGTGGGATGGCTTCTTCCTCTGTCCTCACCGTCAGAGAGTCCCACCCCCCACTCCATGTCTCTGGCTGAGAATTATAGTCAGCAGTAAGAGTAAGTTGTGCATATAAATAGCATGGAGCCAAAAGAAGATTGAAAACTTTGACCTTGTGATCATATATAAAACATACTTGTAAGGAATATGTGTGCGGAATTTTTTTTCCTGAGTCATTTTTCTTATCAAGTAGTTTTTAACTTTTAAAGCCTTAGATAAGAGCTATTAAAAAATAATAATTTAAAAAGAGCTATTGAAGAAGTGAGACCTCTGTTTAATTAAATTGTTTTTTCAAAGTAAATGCAAGAATGATTAACCAGTGGGTACATCTTTTAGACTGCTCTTATGAAATACTCATGAGCTTTGAAGAATTTTGTTACTACCTGTCATGGTGAAAATGAGGCTTTAACTTCAGAATTTACTCTTGGAGCAATCTAATTTTGTAATCCATTTCTTCTTCTCATCCTTTACCTTCTCTCTTCTTAACAGATTCTAAATTACTAAATTTACTTTAATGAGATTTTGTTTGTGAGCTATATATATTAATAATGGCTTTTAAATGTCAATGGTAATAATAAATCTTAGAGGTAATCTACTTCAGCTGCCTCTTTTCATAGATTAGGTAGCTAAGGCCCAGAGGAATTCACTGATTTGAACAAGAACTTTGGTAAATGGAAGTTGAGTTGGAGCTAAGATTCCAAATAAGTGTCTTCTTTTGACCACATGGAGTCTCCTCAATTTTGTACTGTATAGATCTCAGGATTTTGAGTTTTTAAAATATTACCAAAATATTTTGAGACATCAGTATTTGAACTTTCCATTTCAAAGACAAATAAAAATGGTTTTTAAAAATGTATGTGGGTCTGTTTTCTGACCTATAGAATGGAGTAGCAGATAACATATAATACAGTATTTCTATTTAGGAGAGGTTAGTCAGTGTGATTCAGAATCTTTAACCATGCCTACAGAGCTAAAAGAAATATGAGACAACCAATATTTTCTTTAAATATACATGCCTTTGAGTCTTTGTTCTAAGTATTTTATAATAGAAGAATACTTGTTTTTTTAGAAATTATTTTTAAATTTTTATTGATGAAAAATTTGCATCCTCAAGTAACAAAAGCATTGGAGGACAAAATAATGTGTTGAAGTTGTTTAGATGGTTCTTTTATTTGCTTTTATAGCTTAAATTCTCCTCTTAGATTCATGACATTCTGTGCTTCAGTGACCCTCTTAGAAAGTTATTAAATGTATTTGTTAGCTTTTATATAAAATAATCTCATTTTAAACTCTTTTGTTGCCATTTTTGTTATCTAACCATGCTGTATAGTTTGAATGCTTTCTTGCTTTTAGTTTTGTAACTGATGAATTTGCTTAGATCAGTTTTTGCAGTCCTCTTCCTGAAAGTAAAAATAAAAATCTTATTTCCATTGACTGGTTTTGTCAGTGTCTCAAGCATTTGAGACTTGATATTTGTTAATAAAAATTGAATAGGTAAAAATTTTCCAGCCTCTCTTCCCCTATGGAGAAAAAAGATGCCTCATTTACATTATTATAAAAATTCTAATGAAGTGTTAAGTTTGAATATTATCCTGGTGTTTAAACAGTCACATAGTTGTGGTGTCTCTTCTCTAGCATATTCTAAATTTAAATTTAAAATTTGATTTATTTAAATTCATTTCAGTATTTATTATGATTTTATGAATTCTCTTTTACACTTTATAATTGCTTCTCCATGGGTATGGAATTTCATTTCAGAGGGTTTTTTTTCCAATATAAAGACAAAATAACTTTTCTGGGCTAATGTCTAAAGTATAAGTAAAAGGAGTTTGACTTTAAAATGTAAAAGTCATAAATATGTTAGTCGTGAAATTTTTATAATAATTGGATTAAATTGTTTGAAGTGTCATGAAATGTTTTTGAGAATTTCAGTAACCAGTTTTCTGCCTTCTAGGATATTTGTCAGAATTGCATGACATAATTAAAATTAACTTTTAAATTATGCTGCGATTGTTGGCTCTCTGAAACTTTTCTCCAGTCTGGGAACGCATTTGCTTTAATCAGTGGAATTCATGACTAAATGTTGTACAGTTTTATTACAAATTCTAGTTTTGTTTTAAAATATTAAGATAGATAAGAAGAAAAAAGGTGGTACTAAGCACTTCATAAGGATCTTTGGAAGACGTGATGCTATTGTAGTGCTTTTTGTGCTGGGAGTCAAAATTTTATTTTTAAGGGTACGTTGGTTTTCAAAATGAAATTTTAAATAACAAAATTTAGAAAAATGCGATGTAATGTAACATGTCTATCAGCTTATCAATATGATTATGATGTAGTGCTTTCTACCTGAGAATTCTTACGTTAGTCCTTTGCATTATTAGAGTACCGATTGGATCAAAGTTATATTGAAAGAAATCAGCCATCTCATTAAAACCTCTAAAAATTTAAGGTCCTGTAGCATACAGAATCCTACTCTTGGAAGGCTTTGCAAAAAAAAACTTGATGATCTGTGGGAATATATTTTATACAGTCCAGAATGAATTTTCAGTTCCCTCAGTAGTCTCTGCTTGTGTAACTATCAAAGACAATTTCAAAATTTAATCTGTTTTATGTTCTTAAAAACAGTTTTCGGGCAGCCCGGGTGGCTCAGCGGTTTAGTGCCGCCTTCAGCCCAGGGCATGATCCTGGAGACCCGGGATCGAGTCCCATGTCGGGCTCCCTGCATGGAGCCTGCTTCTCCCTCTGCCTGTCTCTCTATGTTCTCGTGAATAAATAAATAAAATCTTAAAAAAAAAAAAAAAGTTTTCTTTTAAATATGTTTAGGATGGCAAGCTAGTATAGGCAAATGAAATTAACAATAAGTAGAATATTGTACCTCTAAGAAGGTTTAAATTTCAATAATTGGCATGCTGGTAATTCTAATAATATTAGAAACTCCAAGGGCATTCCAAAGATGCCATTTTAGGAGTGCTAGGTGGCTCAGTTGGTTAAATGTCCAACTCTTGATTTTTGACTCAGGTCATAAGCTCAGGGTCGTGAGATCAAGCCCCATGTTGGTCTCAGAGTCTGCTTAAGATTCTCTCTCTCCCTCTCTTTGCCCCTCCCCCTGTACCCCTATAAATAAAATAAAAAAATAAAATAAAATAATAAAAATAGCCCATTCAGAACTGCCATTTTGGGGAGCAGCATTCCTGGAGAAGTAGACAAAGATCTTAGGTAACACACCTGAACTTAGCCCTTCTAAAACATATTATTGTTTTGACTCTTTCAGCCTCATAGAGTGTTAATTCAAGATTATTTTTGAACACACTAAAAATATAAGAAAATATCAGGTAATATTAATTTTATTTAATTCATTTCTTGCTATTTTATAGAACCCATCACTGAAACAGCATCACCTAAAAAATCAGAAGAATCTTTTTATAATAATAGCTATAATCCCTTTAAAGAGATACAGACTCCACAGTATTTGAACCCATTTGATGAGCCAGAAACGTTTGTAACTATAAAAGATTCTCCTCCCCAGTCTACAAAAAGAAAAAATGTAAGACCTGTGGACATGAGCAAGTACCTCTATGCTGATAGTTCTAAAACAGAAGAAGAAGAATTGGATGAGTAAGTACATTTTATTTCGCTATTCTCGTAAGTCAGTTTCTACATATAAAGAGATGCTTCTGGGGGCAGCCTGGGTGGCTCAGCGGTTTAGTGCCACCTTCAGCCCATGGCCTGATCCTGGAGACCGGGGATCGAATCCCGTGTCGGGCTCTCTGTCTGGAGTCTGCTTCTCCCTCTGGCTGTGTGTGTGTGTGTGTGTCTCTCTCTCTGTCTCTCTCATGAATAAATAAAATCTTTAAAAAAAAAAATAAAGAGATGCTTCTGTAACATGGGTAAAAAGAGATCTGTCCCATTCTAATATACAGTTTATAATAGTATTTATCTCATGTCCATCTGAAATTTTATGATCTTGACATTTATTCTCCCATGCTCTTCCATGTGAATGTATGTGCACCCTAAACTAACAATGGAGAGAAATGCGTTATTGAAATCACAAGTTAGAATTCTAATTGTGTCTTCCCACAGGAACAACATTATGAATGGCAGATGTTTTCAGTCAGTTACTCTAGGCATTACACTTCAATGACGTTAGGTTTTCTTGTAGGAACCAAATCATCATTTATGATATAGTTTTGATGAGAACACTTGTTCAACTGCCAAATAAGATCATAACAATTATAAATTAGGAATTATCTTCATTTGAGTTACCATTCTTACCCATATATGAGTGTTTTTGATTACAAGCTCTTTATAAAAGGTCAGTATGATTAAGGCTGCCATTTTACTCAAATCTACGGTGAGGATAGGAGAAGGGCATGTGCACGTTATATTCTGGAGTTATACAGTTCACAGCCTGTGTGGCTGCAGACTGTGCCCCTGAGTGTGTTAAAAAGCAACAATAAAGCTTCCACTTCTAGCCATGATGGAGAAGAGACTGGATATAGCTTCTTGTCTTAAAAAACTGAATGAAAAAAAAAAAAATGAAAAAAAAAACAAAAAAAACTGAATGAAATATATGAAACAATGGTTTTGTTTAGCACAGGACAGTGATTTCTGAGAGAACAGAAACCAAGAGGGGGGAGCCCTGTACTTGTCCAAGCTTTATAGGGGAGAATTTCCACCTCTAGTTCAGGGAGAAAGAACCCAAAAGTCCTAATAATCTCCATGGGTTGAGGAGACAGTTTGGGGGTACCAAGGAGAATAGAATTTTGGATAGAGTATGAGAGAGGAGAGAACTACTCATAGAAAGAGTTTCAGAGAACTGTAGAAGGTTCCCTCTGAGTCTTTAGCTGACTATTGATGACAGCGCATGTATGAGGAAATGCTAAAAACAAAGAGTCTTACAGAAACATCCCTGAAGTTCACCCGGGACCAAGAATAGTTCCTAACACATGGGACATCAAGTCAAGTCCTCAGAAGGGCATCTCGGTAATGTGGTGAGATTAGTCCTAGACTCAAGGTTGTTTTAGGCCTGCTTTACAAAGCTTAAAAGCAAAGCTCAAAAGAATCAAAATAATTCCAAGTAACTTATCTGCATGCCACACAAGTATAGCAAAGATACCAAAGGGAATACCAGAAAATCCATCACCCAAAGCATAAAATTCACAACATCTGACAGCCAGTCAGAAATCTATCAGGTATATAAAGAACCAGGAAAATCCGACCCATCATGAGGAGGAAACTCAGTCTTTAGGTATGGATGCAGAAATGGCACAGATAATGGAATTAATAGAATAGCAGTTATATGTTTACTTGTAGTGAGACTCTATGGGTCTTTGTTTTTCTCAGAAATATGTGAATTTTAGTGTACTAAGATTACTTAGACCTTGGGAAAAATAATTATTCCTTTAAAAATACAGTTTAATAGGAAATTTTTTAAAAATGTGGTTATTTTAGATTGTGAGGAGAATAATAAAAAGACTTCTTTGATGTATGAAAGTTGGGAGTAGTTAGTTGCTTGGTGTTAAGGGGAGAAATGTCATTTTTTTCCTATGCATTGGTCAGCTTCTGTTTTGAACATTATTTGGATGCTACACTTTACAAGGGGCATCAGTGATTCAGAGCATTACATGAGTAGAGCAACAGAGTCATCAAAATGTCCAGACACCACATCAAATGAGCAGTGATTGAGAGCACAGGGACTGTTTGACTTAGGAGAGAGATTATTTAAGGGAACTACAATAACCAAATTCAAATATTTGAAAGACTTGTTTGAAAGAATGAGGTAGTTGACTTGTTTTCTTATTACTCGGGAACTTTATTTCTCAGCCTTTTCTGATTTTACACCACATGGCCTATAACCCTCACATGTGCAGCATGCTTCCATGGACCTAGTTAGGTTTTGATTAAACCTAAAGAAGTTCTAACTTTTTATAAGTACATAGAAATAAATCATAATTGTCATCTGATTCCATACCCAGGTTTAGATCTCAATGCTAATTAATAACTATACAGGGGTTGAAACATACAGTTGGCTCAACTCTTGCTAACGTTATTATATTTGTTTTCTTTGAAATAGCTTATGTGTGATCAAAATAAAATTTCTCATGGGTGGTGTAGGTGCTGAGTAATAGCCACACACCTAGAGTATTTGAATGTAAATATAAACTTTTAAGTACAAGCATTCAGTCATTCCAAGATGCATGAGTATTACACAACACACAGACACACACCCTGCTTTCTCCTATTAACAAATTAAAGAGACATCTAATGTTTGCTTAAACTTTTAAAATGCCTTAATAAAAACTAAAATCAGAATCACTGGGTGTTTCCTTTTAACCATTCTTTTTTCTACATGAAAGTCACAGTCTTTACAAGTTTCCCACGAATAAAGAACATTCTAAATTGCTCAATCATCTGAGCTTACCAGAGGGAACCTATAAACACCAGCTTTTTTTTTTTTTAATAGGAATATACATACAGGTTCTAAAGATTGCTCATCAGCTAATGTGAGAGTCTAGGAAGGACTATTTCTCATCTTTTTTTCTCCAAAGGTTTGCAGGTTTGACTACATTAGTAGAAGTCTCCAAAATTTGTTCTTACTTCAGTAATAAACTTATGACCTTTCATCAAGTAAACAGCCTGTATGACTCATCTTCCATTACCAAACTCTTCCTGCATCTCTGACCTAAAACTATCACAAACAAATAGTGCTGAGTCCTTTGATGTGTAAAAACCTTCAGAACCTTAGCATATCCATCAGCACGGAGAGAAAGTAAACACCCTTCAGTGCTAGTAGCACGTGTACTTCACACTGGGCTGCCACATGGGTTCCTGTTTTCTTGTGTTCGGGAGTTAACGTTCAGTCATGCTACTTTATGGAGTGAAAACTGGGAAAGCAATATTTTTTTCAAAACTGCTATGCAATCAATGACTTTTGAGGTCCGGCATAAAATCATTTCTGGTATGGTGGTATATCCATTTCCAAAGAAAAGTTGTATGAATTTTATTCAGAGAAGCTACACACTCATTTAAGAAATGTGAACTGTTTGTCCAAAGCAACATAAATTTTCAAAGTGAGAGGAGAAGACTATAGATTTCACTATATCCTTGCTTCATATTTTATTGTTTTCAGTATGTTTGTTAATCCTCTTTCTAATCAGTTTAGAGTTTTTCTTTCTGTAATTCTGTAATTCCTTAAATAATTTTTCTTTACTAAAAAAATACTAAAAGTATTAAGTATTTTAAAAAATGCATTGATCAATAATTATTTAACTTATTTTTATAGAGAAGGGAGCATGTTCATAACCATATGTAATATATATTTAATATTTTATAGTACAATATGTACTATTCATTTTTTAATAGCACTTTTTTATTGAGATACACTTCACATAACATAAAATTCCATATTTAAAGTGTCCACTGCAGTGATTCATAGCTAATTAATTCACTGTGTTGTGCAGCCATCACCATGATCTAACTCCAAAGCATTTTCGCCACCCCAAAAAGAAATCCATTACTTATTAGTGGTTAGTTTTAATTCCTCCCTTCCCCCATCTTCTGAAAACCACTGATCTGCTTTTTGTCTGTATGGATTTGACTATTCTGGACACTTCATATAAATAGAATCATATCCTGTTTATTCTTGAAGAGTAGGAAACTCAGTTTTAGTTAGAAATGTCTGACCCATAGGGAGGATCATTCAAAGCCCTTAGAAGTAGAAGCTGTTTGTTTTATTCTGATTTACTACGTAGCAAGTGGTAGTGCCTAGCACACTGTTTTCTCACAGATTATAAATATGCAGAGATACTGATTCCTGTGGTCCTTCTGGCAGTGAGGCGTGGTCCAGGGTAGCTGGAATCCCCTGGTGCCCCTATTTTCCAACAGCTTCGTATGTTTTTACTCTACAAATTTCATTTTTATTACATGTCATAGTGTAAAACAGATTGAGAAACCTAGCTCTAATTGTTTTAAGAAAACATATCTTGCTTATGTTTCTAGTAATAGGAGTTTTATGATCCACCTTTGGAAGGCAGCTGGTTAATCATGATATTCTTTTCTACTTGTACTTACCTTCTTTTGACAGGAATATTAATATTCAAGTGGTTAGAGGGAAACCTAAAGTAGTTTGAAATGGGCAGAGATAGAAAGAAAAAGGACAATATCCAGTTACTTTTGTATACATAGTAGATATGTTTTATCAAAGTTGCATGCAACTGAGTATTGTAAATTAAGTTAAATAAAGTGTACGAATCATACCTGTTTTAAGGGGTTCTGCCATTTTTTTCTTTGAAGCAAAAATTCTTTTGTAATATAAATACCCTCTAACACTTCTTAGATTTTTTTAAAACTAGCCATATTTATATAACAAATTAATAATAATGATTATTATAGCAGCTACCATCTTACAAACTACTATGGAAGATTGTTCTACAGAGATCTAACCAAGAACAACTTTTTAGAATATCACTTAAATAATTCATATAACTGAATTACTTCAGTTAGATTGAAATGGGTCTGTTCAGTCCTGGAACATTGAACATCAGTTGGCAAGCAGTAAGTTTGGGGGTAAAAAGATTTTTCCCCTTTTTAAGTTTTGGAGTTTAAAAAAAATGCTGTTTTCATCTTATTTCTGTACATTTATGTCCCTTCAGACTACTTTTAGAATTTGAAAAACAGCTGTATGAGACTGTAAATAAAATTAGCCCAAGAAACAAGATTGTTGTAAGGATTAAATGGATTAATACATATGAAACATTTAAAAGAGTGCCTAGCCACAGCATAAATACTTTATTAATGTTAGTTAATAATGTTATTGGTAAGCCTTCCATTCTAGGCTAGATGTGATAACTTTCATATCTCTTTTCAGAGAGAATGTTCAGCTTTTTCTGAACACGTGATTTTTTTAACGTTGTTCCTTGCTTTGATATTCCCACGTTCTTTAGATTGTAAACATGGGATGTAAATACTTCAAGCAAATCTTGCTCACTCACTAGGCAAGAATATTTTGATCTGAAAAGCAAATTTTCAGTATGTATCTATTTCCTGTTCTTATTCTCTTGAATGCACAGACAGAAAGAACAAGAAACAGGTTTATTTGGAAATGCCAGCCCCATTTGGTTAAAAGCAACTATTCTGAGCAGAGTTGAGAGAAATTCTGTGGCTGTCCTCTAGCTCAGTGAAAGGAATCCCAAGACACTAATCATTGTCATGAGTACAGCATAAGAATGACATCACAAGTAGGATATATTGTCGTCTCTGATCCTTATCTACTTGGTACCCAGTCTCATGTGATATGACTGTCTACATATAAATTCTTAGGCAAAGGTGCACATATTTGGTATTAGTTCTAAGTGAGTCTGATATTGTTGTAGTTAAAAGAGCATTCATAATTAAAACAGAGGGCTATCATCAGTACAGGCCTTAGATGAGTAGATGGAGTTCCCTTGGTATAATCACTATATTTGAGTCAGGGGGTTCTTAGCCTTGTGGACTCAGAAAGTTTATTCTTTATACATAGGGTTCTAGAGAATCAATTGGTGTTAGAGGAAAAAAAATGCAACAAACTAGTAAAGAAGAACCAGGATAACAGTTTATAGGAAAGAATAATCATCATACACGCCAGATACTTTTGTTTATGGATAACTAATGAGAATAAGAACTCATCTACTCATAAAAGGAGTTAACAAGGAGGGTAGAAATAGAGAAGTCTTCCCAGAGAAGTTATAAGCACATAGGCCCACCCTCATATGGATTTGACCTTATATTGGTAGGGTGACTTGGGATCCTACATGTCAAGAAAATAACACATAAAATGGCCCCTGAAGCACTTGGCAAATACAAATATAAAATACTGAAAAAAGTCACTCCCAGCTCAGACTATGCAGGATTTCCTTAGAGTAAGCCCTGAACTTGAAATCTAGAATTACAAATCATACAAGGAAACAGTTTACTAAGAGAAAGAATCAGGAGACAAAAGAAACACTAGATTATACATGCAAGAACTTTAAGTAATAGATTTATCAGATAGAGACTATAAAGTAAATATGTTTAAGTGATTAATGACTCAAATCTCTATACCTGAGGTATTTTACACATAGCCATATGAAGAAAAATGCTTATCAGAATGAAAAATTCATGGAGAATTGAACATTAAATTAGACACAAATGGAGAGAGAAAAAGTTAACTGGATCATAGGTATGAGAGAATTATCCAGAATATCACACAGAAGGAATGAAAATTTGTTAAAATATGAGGGAGAAAGATAATTCAACATACATCTAATAAAATTTTCTAAAGATGAGACCAGAGAAAATAGAGAAGAGGCTATCAAAGAAATAATGGTTGATAATTTTTCAGAACTAATGAATCGTACATCTTCAGACTCACGAAATGTAAGGAGCCTGAAAACAGGATAAATTAAAAGTTATCCACACCTGGACATATCCTAGTAAAATTGCTCAAAACCAGAAGAAAAGAGAAGATCTTAACAGCACCCAAAGATAAAAGATGGCTTATAAAAGAGCAATAATAGGCTGACAGTGGTGGGCTAATATATTACATCAGAGAGCTGAGATGAGTTAACTGACAACTGGAATTCTTTCTACCTAGCTAAATTGTCATTTAAGTGTAACATAAAGACATTTGCAATGCCTGAGAGAATTTACTATTAACAGAACCTTGCTGAATGAACTTCTAAATGCATTTTACCCTAATGAGAAAAGATGAAGTGCAAGAAAAAAAATGTTTGATGTGGGGAGTATAAAAAAGCAAATCAATATTTCCACATCTTATTTCCTTTTCCTTGGATGTGGAGAGTATATAGGACTTAGTATATTACTATAAACATGTTTTAAGGATCTATATACAATAGAACTAAGTGTGACCTTATATGAAAAAAATTTAAAAATACTTTTTAATGGGGAAAAATTTTATTGTTAATCACTAACAAAACAATAGATTAATAGTGACTGTTTCCAAATATACGTTATCACTGATTTGGGTTTCTCCTTATCATTTTCAGTATTTTTTAGTTTTATAAATGCACTTTTTTTTTTTAGTTAGGAATAAACTATTTTTAGAGTAATATTTAACAATAATTCTTCTTTCATTTAGATCTAATCCTTTTTATGAACCTAAACCAACTCTTCCTCCAAATAATTTGGTAAATCCAATTCAAGAACTGGAAACTGAAAGGAGAGTGAAAAGGAAAGCTCCAGCCCCACCAGCCATCTCACCAAAGACAGGAGTAAATGAAAACACAATTATTTCTGCAGGAAGAGATCTGTCCACTTCTCCTAAGGTAGGAATTTATTCTTAGTAAAAACACGTATTATATTTGATCTTGTTCTTCCATGAAATTTAATTCAAATTAAGAAAAGTCATTGTTTGCTATTTTTGATTATTTAAAGGTAAAATCCAAGTAAATCCATTATACTGCAACACTGTGTATCTGTTTGGGAGCCTGTGAACTTACAGAACAGTATGATTAGATAGTTTGAGTTAAGATTTTTTAAATGCTCTTTTGAAATAGAGGAAGAAAGACATTATAATTGTAGGGATGGTACTTTAGAGAAAGAATACTCTAAAGCAGCTAGGTGTAAGGAATAGCATACACTGATACAGAGGAAGGAGTAGAAATCATTCTTTGAGAAACATACTAGAAAGATTAAGGCACAGAGCAGAGAAATACTTCATTGAACAATTTCAATATTGTCATTTTGATTTATGTCAGGTTAGAATTTTGGCCTTATTGTCATTATTTTTAGAAGTCTTAATGCATAATAATTACATGGAAAAGTAAGACACATTGTTGGAACAAGTCTAAAGCTTTTAAATGATTTGATTGTAAATAGTATGACATCTTGTGTGTTTAAGGTAGAAATGTTGGATTTAGCAAGATTTTTAGGTAAGTGACTTTTGCCCATCAACTCAGGGGTGTTTTGTTATTATTATCATATTTTTTTATTCTTACAGGTGGTTAAGGGAAAAATATTTAGGTGCACTTCAACTTAGTGGGATAAAATAAAGGTCATAGGTCCCCTACCCAGTAGAAACAGGATTGAACTGGCATTTTCTTTATTCCAAGTTCCAAGTTGGAACTCTAACTACATTCTCTATAGAAAAATTGCTATACCTACCTGATGATTAAGTTCTGTTATGGTGATGTGTAACATAGCTTTTTTTTCATATTGTTTTTAGGATAGTGTTCCATTGCAGGTACATTGTATAATAATGTTAATAGCAAATAATAATGTTATAAGAAAATGCTCAGACACAGACAGTAAGAACACAATTAGTAATATTCACGGTGACAGATTCTGCTGATCTGGGAGTTAGTTCAGATAACTCAGTTATGTGAAATATAACTGAAAAATTAATTTTAAAAAAGATTGCTGATTTTAAAAAAGATTGCTGATTTATTATTAAATAAAAAATGTTTAACAGTGTATAATGCCTTTTCTATGTATAAATTTTTGTTTAAAAAGCTTTATTCATATATTCATATACGCATAGACACATACACTCATATACATTGTGGAAGGAATTATAAGAACTTAATAGTGGTTACCTTTGAGGAGAAGAGTTTGGTATGATAGAGGGTATGCACAAGACTGAGGCATTTCTTTTCCTTTTTTACATTTCTATTTTATTTGAATTTTTTAACCTTACATGTGTTTTACTTCCATTTTTGTTTGCTATACTAATTGAAATTACTGAGTAATTAGATCATGGATCTTTATACTGTTGCTGCCTTCTATACAAGGTACAAGATGACATTTTCTAAAAATGTTTATCCTTCAGAAGAGAGGAACTCACTCTTAGGTTTGGCAAGTGGTATTAAACTATTTGATGGGGCAGCCTGGGTGGCTCAGCAGTTTAGCGCCACCTTCAGCCCAGGATATGATCCTGGAGACCCAGGATCGAGTCCCACGTCAGGCTCCCTGCATGGAGCCTGCTTCTCCCTCTGCCTGTGTCTCTGCCTCTCTCTCTCTCTCTCTCTCACTCTGTGTGTCTCTCATGAATAAATAAATAAAATAAAAAAACACAACTATTTGATGGTGGTCGGGGGTTTGTTTCATCAGGTACCTCAGTATTCTGCTCTAAAGACCAGGCCTAGAGGTTTAGCATCAGGACACTGGCTCCCTGCCTGATTCCACTTCCACAGAAGAAATCCATATTCATTCATTCTGTATGTTGCGATTCGTGTAAGATTTCACTGAAAAAAAAATGGGCCATTGCCAAACCAAAAAAAAATTGGAAACTACTAACAACACAAGTTATGTATGAGATAAGGAAGATTAGAATCAGTAGTATACTGACAATAATAAAAATGATAAATGGCAGCTGAGAAAACATAGTAGTATGGGGCTTATTCATCATAGGAATAGATATATGCATGTTCGTGTGTATATATATATATATATGTATCTACTAGTAGTTCCTAAATACTTTACAGTTTTAAAGCTGAATAAAATACTTGACCATTTCAGCAACCTTGAGTCAATATGAAAAAGTCTTGTGTATCGTATACAATATTCTGTTTAGGGAAGAAGGAAAGTGTGTTTTACATCAAAATATTTACATCAAACTCTTCAAGTTATTGAAGAGCTTTAATGCTTTTAAGGTATGCTTCTGGCCAATTACTTTCCTTATTTGTAAATTGAAAGGAAATAACAGTACAAATAAAGCTTTTGGAGAGCCACCTTAGTGGCTCATTTGGTTAAGAATCCTCTGCCTTCAGCTCAGGTCATGACCCCAGGTTCCTAGAATGGAGCCCCACATCCAGCTCCTTGCTCAGTGGGGAACCTGCTTCTCCCTTTCCCTCTGCCTGCTGTTCCCCCTGCTTGTGCTCTCTCTGTGTCAGATAAATGAATAAAATCTTAAAAAAAAAAACGCTTTTGGGAACCAGATTCACAGTTTAATCAAACAATAAAAGGATACTACACCACAATTGTTCGGTGAAACAAAATGCCAGACTGTACTCAGTGATAACTGACTGCAGAGGCTGAAGAGCATTCAGTGTCATAAAATGACAGGTGCTCAGCCAAATGATTAATTTCCCCACCTGTCATCTGAGACTACTTATTTTTCAGAAAATTTATGAAAATTTATGAAAAAGAACTAAGATCAAAATTTAAACAAAGTGATAATAAGCATGTATATTTGCATGTATATTGCAAATAAAATTAAAACTACCCCAAAGGCAGCTAAGGATCCTTCAGTGTCGTAAATCTATGTAAACTCCACACTTCAGACTACTGATTTCTGTATTTATTAAGTGATAAAATCATAATAATTTTAAAGACAACTTAGGAAAAAAAAAGGTCAATGTTTAGAGAAGTAACCTGACATTAAATATATACAACTATCCAATAAAATAAAATGGTAAGTTAGGTTCAATGTTGGCTGACCATCATTTACTAACTGTAACTATAAGTTAATAACTATATAACTCTGAATTCTTAGATAAAATTCATGCAGTATAGTATAAAATGCAATTAACATTATGAGAGCAAGTTTAAGAACATAACATTGTTGCTAGATATATGTGGTGAAGTATATTATTGGACACTATGTATACAATTCCATAAAAAATCAGAATATATGAATAGCCAATTATCAATGTCAAGAAAGAATTAAGATAAATTAAACTTATAGTTTTGTGATAGCATAGAGAAGAGCCCTACTGCACAGTTGATGATGAAATGAGCCTGGTGAAGTGGAGAAGCGTTCCCTCTACGATCCTGATTGGTGAAGCTCCAGTGGTTGAGAGTAGATACTACTATCCACTTGTTCCACCTTTACAAATGAAAATCCATATTTCAAGGTCCAGCTAAATAACTCAGACCTCCACTTAAATTGATATCTCTCTCTAGAAAGTTCTGGTAAAGTCCTAAGATTTATGCTTGTATGTTTTTGAGCTTGAGTAGAGATTTCAGTAACTGTGGGAAGAATCCCAGAGTAAACCAAAGTCAAAATTACACACAGCAGTTCCCTTCATTGGTCCTAGCAGCAAATTCAGACCACAAGACTAGTACTTTTTTCAGCTTTTACACATAAAGACATCCTAGAAAGTTCTTTACCTCCATTTCTACTATGCAAACCTGCAGAATGGTGCCTACAGACCATTCATGCTAAAAAACAATGAGCCCACAATTGAACTGTTAATATCCTCATATATACATTGAAAACTGTCAAACTTCCAATATCCTCATATGTACATTGAAATAATAAAAAGCACAAGGGTCATAATTTAATTGAATGCAATGATAAATACAGTTATTTTGTAAAATAAAATGCCAAACTGCATTCAGTGACAATGGGGTGTGGGAAGTGGGTGAATTACCTATAGAATTTTTACTTACTTGAATACCTTATTACCAGAATAAATTGTTCCTAAATAATACTTACTAAATGGGACACTCCTGTATGTATCACCTGTTCTGTTAGTTACTCTGGTTAGTACTCTTGGTTGTAACTAATAGAAACAAGCTATTTGATTGAATTTTTCTTTTTACTTAAGCAAAAGGATAACTTGTTATAAAGATCCAAGGAGATTTTACAGAACCCTAGGCAGAGAATACAACTGGGCCTTAGAATCAGCCACAGTTTTATCTGCTTCTCCCTGTGAAATGTCTTCAATCTACCTTTACTTCTTTAATAGTAATTTAGCCTGGCCTGTTTTCTTCCTGCAAAATAGTTTATGTTCTGTCTTCCCCCATGCAAACATACCCTTCTTTCAGTGTAGCTGATTTTAGCTAAAGGTTTAAGAACAAATTATACCAAATCAACTTAATATGTCTGTGGAGCCTCCCAGAATCGTTATTTTTAAAGATATCATTAATCCAGTGAGTCTCTGGTTAATGGAATTTCAGTTGGAATTAGAATTATCTGTGGGCAATAGAAAGCCTCAAATACCAGTTTTGTATTGTTTTATTTTTAAGCAATCTCTACACCCAACATGGGGCTTGAACTCATAGCCCTGAGATCAAGAGTCACATGGTCGACTGACTGAATTAACTGGGTGCCCCTCAAATCCAGTTTAAATAAAAGAAAAATTTATTTCTGCCTTTGAAAATGTTGCCAGTACAGTAACCTCACAAAGGCATCAGGGACTGAATCTCCTGTTTTGCTGACCCACCATCCTTGGCATAAACCTCCAAGATGGCTATTTGAACCACAGCCAATATGCCCATTCCAGTAAACAAGAAAAGGACAAAAAACAGTCACACCTACCTCTAGCAAGGGATTTTAGAAAATAAATCTTTATTCTGGGCAGTTGTATTACTGCAAAAAATCAAAGATTCTAGAACTAAGAAGGAAAAGTAAAATGAATATTAGGGAACAGTTAGCAGGCTGGGCCATAGATGTCTATTAAAATGTGAGTTTTATAATGGAGATACAAATGAGCCCAAATCTTGGTATCTGTTCTCGGAGAATATCTGAATAATAAACAGTCATTTTTAAATGACATTTGCAAGCCAATCATGGGCTTCAGAGGAAAATCATCCAAATGTTTTGCAAGTCAGCACGAAGTGTAGGAACAGTAATACAATAGAGTACAAAAACAAAAACAAAACCCACAAATGAACAAGAAATCCAGGCTAGCAAAAATTAAATAGTATTACTTCCTTCAAAATCAGCTCACTACATTTATATAAAGATCTGAAAAGATACAATAATTTCCAGAGCATAAATTACTGGTGAGGATACTGAGAAACGTTTCCCTTTTTTTGGCACCTGCAATGTCAATACTAAATTATATGTGGACATATGTACTGCAGGGCCTGGACCAGAGTGAGGCAAAAGAGGCTTGTAGGACACAAAATTTAAGTTGACACTTGTCTCCTATTGGGGTAAGGGCAGATTTTACGTCTGTACCACCCTAAGAGTGAATACCCCCTTGAATCTTGTGCTCTAAGACATTCCCTTGCCTTACTCTGTTTCTAGCCATAGCACACAGATGAGGCAAATTGGACAAATGGCAGTAGCTATAACCTACTTAAAGCCCTTTCCAAACTGGAAAATGAGCAACCATACAATCAGGAACATCTCTAAGAATTGATTAGAGATGATTTTGATTTTTCTAACTATATTTATTAGGAAAGATAAAAATGCTAAGTTCTGCTTATTTATTTATTTTTTAAAGATTTTATATATTTATTCATGAGAGATACAGAGAGAGAGGCAGAGACATGGGCAGAGGGAGAAGCAGCCTGCCAGGAGCCCGACGTGGGACTCCATCCTGGGTCTCCAGGATCACACCCAGGCCTGAAGGCGGCGCTAAACTGCAGAGACACCCAGTCTGCCTTCTAAGTGCTTTTTATAAACAAAGGAACAGAAGCACCTGAGTGGCTCAGTTGGCTAAGTGGCTGGCTCGTAATTTCAGCTCAGGTCATGATCTTGGGGGTCCTGGTACCGAGCCCACCTCAGGCTCCACACTTGGACAGGGAGTCTGCTTGAAGATTTGTTCTCCTTATCCCTCTCTCCTGCTATTTTTCTCTTTCAAGTAAGTAAGTAAGTAAATAAATAAATAAATAAATAAATAAATCTTTAAAAAACCCCAAATAACAAATGACCAATCCATGATTAGAATCCTTGACTTTTGAAACAAATTTTGTATAATAATTAAATGTGATTTTGAGAGGTTATTCTTTTATATCAGTATTTTCTGGAGTAATTGAATTAAAGGGCCTTTCACAGTTTTCCAACTGAGGATTGAATTGCCATTTTTTCCTTATGGAAATAAAAGTGTCCCTAAATAGGAAAAGAATCTGAATAAGGTAAATAAATTATTTGTGTACTTTGATGATACAGAATGATTTACAAATTTGGCTGATTTGCTAAACGCTTTAAAGTATAAGCAGTTGGCAACAAATGGTAAACTCAGTGTTATTAGTGTATATTGGCAGGATCACTTTAGGGTCTATTACTGAAAAATGTGAAAGAAACACCAATTGCTTACCCTTACTGCATGAAGAAGAGGAACATACCTGTAGTGTTGGAACAGATTCATACAAACGATGACAGAGCCCTTCTCAACTGGGGTACTAGATAGGCTTTACTCTATAATAGTAAGAAACAGACAAAAACAAAAAATGAAAAGAACGATAACATAGTACACAGCAGGGCTAGGACTAGGGTGAAACAAGAGAGGCAACTAGGGTGCAAAATTTAGAAGCCACTAAGTCTTAAGTTTGTGTAAGTGCAAACTTGGCACTTGTTTAAACTCAAGAGTTAGAGTCTCCTTAAATTTTGACAATAGGTGCCTTGGTTTTAAGTAGATACTCATTCTCAATGTTTTGCATGAACCTGAAAATGAGTGCCTCCTTAACTTTTGTGCAAAAAATTGGTCAAAAAAGGGGGAACAGTCTTAATCATCAGAACAAATGACCTTCTATAAAACAAACACCACAAAAGCAAGTTTTTTAAAAACTTCCACTGAGTATTTTTAGTGTGATTCAACTGGATATTCCATTAATAAATGAAATGAGCCAAGTAGTCACCAAAAATAATGATCTGAGGCAAAATATTAATCATGAGTGAATCTAGATAAAGAATATGTGGAATTTTTTTTAAAGATTTTATTTATTTGAGAGAATGAGAGAGGGAGCACAAGACAGGGGAGGGTCAGAGGGAGAAGCAGACTCCTGCCTGAGTGGGGAGCCTGATGAGACTGGGGCTTGATCCTGGGACTCCAGGATGATGACCTGAGCTGAAGGCAGACACTTAACCTACTGAACCACCCAGGTGCCCAGAGTATATGGGTTTTTATTGTACTATATTTGCAACTTTGAAATTTTTACCCCAAGATGATGAAAATAATCATTTGAAAATAGCAAAGAGCTCTTGGATATGAAAAGACAGAATTTAGGAAATTTTAGATTGTATATAGTTGATAGTATATTGTAGAACATCAAATTAATGAATAAGAAGACATACTTGAAAACTTTGCTGTAGAATTCTAAGTGAAGAGATTAAAATTATGGGAGAGAAGGTAAAAATAAAGTCTAGAGTTAGGAAATTCATTACATTTATTACAGGAGATGTAGAGTTGAGAACAGATGAGGAAAATAATTTATCAATGAGAATTTATGTGAGCTAGTGAAAAACTTGAGTCCTTAGATTAAAAGAACTCACAAGTACCAGGCAAGATGAATGGAATGAGACCCAAACTAGACATATCCTGATAGTACTTTTGAATTTCAAAGGCATCTTACCTACAAAGCAAAGATTTTACCATTAGACTCTTTTGTAACATTAATTGCTGGAGACAGTGGAGCATGTTTACATAATTAAAAAGGAATAAATATTTGCAGAGATGGAAACATATCAGGTATATAAAAATTTATGGATTTGTAATGATAATATCCAAATAGTTGATGTAAGTTGCTAGGTCACCAACTCATCATTGTATACATTGATAAATAATGAAATATAGTCAATTATTTATTATGACTTTCCTTTGTGAACTTATTTCAAGGTAATATTGATGAGGGAATGTTCTTCCTCTGTAGAAGAATTCTAGTGATGAAATGCAGAAGGAACGATATCATTGGAAAATTCACCATTTCATAATCCCTAAGGAAATGAAATAATGGTTGTAGCAATATTGAGCATGGCTGCTAAAACCCTTGAGGAAAGGTTTTATGATGAATGAATGGATCAGGCTGACAGTACTCAACTATAGTGATTGATCTTAATATCCTTAGGAATATGACAGTCATTTTGTGTCTCCTGATATATTGCAATACCAAATATATAAAACCATCTTTAAACTATTCTTGTCAAAGAATTAAACTGAGATCTAATCAAGACACTGTTTGTACTAAAGATCAAGAAATACGGAGTGGAGGTGTGTATGTAAAGGTATTTGTGAAATGACACCATGAAGATGCAATCAGCCAAAACAGAGAATGTGGGAAAATTTCCAGGACAGATGACCCAATTCATCTAACAAATGAATAGCTTGGCCAAAGTAGATAAGAGGAGAAATTATAGATCTTAAATTTACTTCTTTTTTTAGAGATACATACTGGGTTATTTACTGTTGAAATAATAGAATTCTGGGATTTACTTTAAAATACTCTAGAAGAAAAATGTGTGTGTAGGGAGTTGGTATTTGGAGGGAATAACAAAACAAAATTGGAAAAAATGTTGATAACTTTTGAAGCTGAGTAGTGGTTACATGAGAGTTCATTGTAATATTTGTTCTACCTTTAAAATTTTCCATTATAAAAAATAAAGACCTAGAGGATTGAGAAAGATGTAGTATAATTCCTATTAGACTCTTAGAAGCAAAAGAGAGTAGAGCAGAGACTATATTTGAAGAGATATAATGGCTGAGGACTTTTTAAAACTGATGAAAGATACAATCTGCTGATTAAAAAGCCTAGCAAAAATCCAAAAGACCTTGTAGTGAAACTTTAGAGAGTGATTGACTGATTGATAGGTAGATATAGATAGGTAAGTAGAGAAATAGAAGAGATCTTTAAATAAGCCCAAGGGTGAGAAGAATCCAAAATTCTTCTGCTGCTGATTTCTCAACAGCAATAATGGAAGCCAGAGATAGTTCAATGATATCTTTCACATGATTAAAGAAAATAACTACCAGCCTAGAATTTTATGTCCAGTGAAAATATTTCAAGAATGAGAACAAAAATAAAGATGTTTCCAGGCAGCTAAGTTTGTTACCAACAGATCTTCACTAAAAGAAATTCTAAGACTGGGTGGCTCAGTCGGTTAAACAGCTGCTTTCGGCTCGGTCATGATCTCAAGGTCCTGGGATTGGGCCCTGTATCAGACTCCCTGCTAAGGGAGTCTGCTTTTCCCTCTCCCCCTGCTTGTGCTCTCTCCTTCATGCACTCTCTCAAATAAATAAACAAAATCTTTTTTTTTTTTTAAGCTTTTTAAAAAGCTTAAAACATGTAATTTAGGCAGAAGGAAAATATCCATTAGAAGGTCAGAAATTCAAAAAATAGATTACACAATATCAAATAGGTGGATATATTTAAGCATAAATCAACATCTCATGATGGGCTGAAATAAAAGGTAGAATTAAAATATATGAAAATAATAATATATAAGTTGGGAGTGAGAATGAGTACACTAAGGTATTCCTAAGTTCCTTATATTATTTAGAAGAAGGATACAAATATTGATTGATTGCTCTTTAGACATTGATTAGTTAAGGAAGCATTTTGGAATTTTTAGGGTAACTACTAAAAGGATAGAAACATGTTTAACTTCCAATCTAGAAGAGTGAATGGAGGAAAGATTTTTAGAAATAATATTTCAGTAAAAGGAGAGAAAAAAAGTGGTTGGAACAAGTAGAAAAGTTATAATAGACTGAAACTCTAGTAATTCTAAATGGGCTAAATGCTGCAGTTAAAAACAAAGATTATTAATCTGGATTTAAACAAAATCCAAGCATACACATCTAAAAATAGATATCTAAGAGACTGAAATTCAAACACTGAAAAAAGATTTGCCATGAAAACATTAACAAAATAAAACCAGTTTGCCATATTAATATTGACTATAATAGGTTTTAAGGCTGAATGCATTACTAGATATAAAAGCTGATCATTTCATCATGATAGAAGGTTCATGAGAAGGATAAACTTTTGAATTTGCATCCACCTAATAACATATTCTCAAAATATATAAAAGTAGCTTTGAAAGAACCGCAAAAAGAAGTAGATAATCCATGTCATAGAGACCAATTATAACACCTATCATAGTGAACAATTATAGCACCCCTCTGTGGGATAAGCAGACTCAAAAATCAGTAAGATTTAAAGACTCAGTTAACAATTTTGACCTCAAAAAATACTACACTATGCACCTAAATTCATTTCTTTAGGTTCTAAAGTAGGTTTCCAGTAAATTTCAGAGGGTTGAAATTATGTTTTCTGCCCATAGTGCAGTCTAAAATCAGTAACAAAACAATAACTTGAAAAACCCATGTATTTGAAAATTACCACATGCACTTTCAAGTAACATATAGGTCAAAGAAGAAATTATAAACAGAAAGCAAACTATAAATCAAGTGAAATATTTTAGTTTTACTACTTGACATGTTGATGAGGAGGATATTTACAGTCAATTTGAACTCCTATAATCATTTCTGTGAAAGTTTTATGTTTACTTAAACTTCTTGCTTGGCACTGCTTTTTAATATAAGTCCCAACTTGAAGGGCTTGAAAAACAAGCTTGACATGTTTGGACTTGGAGAAGAGTCTCAGAAACAATCAGAAGCACAGTTGAGTTAATGGAGCAACTAGATATTATAAAATGGCTTAATATTCCTTTTATGGTCTGTTTCCATGGCATTTAAGCAAGAGGTTAGGACATACTTTTAATGTAACAGGTATTCTTTAACTGGCTTATGTACAGAAGGCCAAACTACTGTGGGACATGTAAACTCTTTAATACCTGGATTATGAGTTGTAATCTAAGGATTAATATATGCATTATATATTGGCTCTATTAGTGCCATTATCATAAGGGTGTGTGAGCATTTTCTTTGCAAACCTGCATGTAGTTATATCATTTTATTAGGTCTTAAGTTTATATCCTGGGAATTTTTTTGACCTTTAAAAAAAAAACTTATAATAGTGTTCAACTCAGTGCTGCAGAAAGAAGACAAAATTAGAGAAATCTTTCTAATAATGATTTTATTGAGATGCAAAGCCAATAGTTGAAAATACATTGTAAATAAATTATTCTTTGGGATTGTAAACTTGCAAAATTCTTGATGCTTTGGTAGATAAGTTTGTAGTGTTACTTTGTACTAGAAGTTTGAGATCATTCTCATACCCATAATGCCTTGTGAAGCACAGGAGGTAATTGTTTATCTGCACTATATCATAATTTCTAATTCAAGATGTAATAATTTGGATAAAAATCCTGAAAACTATTTCTGCATCACCTACCACCAGATGCTATTGGAGTGGAAACTCTTTAATATTTATGTATTTAATGCTTACCTGTATCTTAGCTGCCTTTGGAAGACTTAGGTTTTAACACAACTGGGCTTTTTTCTTTTTTTTCTTTCTTCCTCTCTTTTTTTGCAAAGACCATTCACACTTCTTATAGTAAAACTTCATAAGTAACCAAAACAGAAAAGGTTCATCTAATTGAATGATTAGTATTAAGTAACAGATTTCATTTTTTACTTTAATAGAAAAATTGTTTATTTTTTCATGTACTCAGAATAACTTGAATTATTAAGTATAGTCTTCATTTGACCTGATTTTCATGAGTTAAAATTGCTAGTAATGTGTACTTAAGATTTACACACAATGTAAAGAAGCTTGTTCTTTCTTTTTTTTTTTTTTAAGATTTTATTTATTTATTCATGAGAGAGACAGAGAGAGGGAGAGAGGCAGAGACACAGGCAGAGGGAGAAGCAGGCTCCATGCAGGGAGCCCTATGTGGGACTCGATCCTGGGTCTCCAGGATCAGGCCTTGGGCTGAAGGTGGCGCTAAACCGCTGAGCCACCCAGGCTGCCCAGAAGCTTGTTCTATTACATATTGTTCCTATATATATATATATATATATATATATATATATATATATTTCTTTAGAACTTGTTAATATCTTTGTTACTAAACAAAACTGTACCTTGTACAGCAGATGTTATTTCAACTTATACTATTCTTACAAATTTAGAATTGACTAAAAACACTTTTGATATAGAAATTATTTTACTTCTTTGCTTTCCCCCCAAAAAAAAGTATTTTCCTATAGAGCACGCCTAACATTTTTGGAAAGAAAATGATTCAAAATATTTACTTAGTACAAATGAACACACCATGTCCAAAATATAACCAATTCTGTATTAATAATATTTGAATGATGAGGCTTTAGAGTAGAAGTAACCAAAGATGTTACAAGTAGGTTTCTTCATTTTGAAAATACTAACTCAGACACAGTCACCTAAGTGGTACAATCAGTTGGGTGTGTGACTCTTGATTTTGGCTGGGATTATGGTTTTGGGGTCATGGGATCCAGCTCCACATTGAGCTCCACACTTGGCTTGTAGTCTGCTTGGGTTCTCTCTCCCTTTCCTTTTGCCACTTGTGCTTTCTTTCTCTCTCCTCTTTTTTTCTCTTTCTCAAATGAAGAAATCTTTAAAAAGAAAATTTTAACTCAGATACATATGTACTTTATAATTTTCAGGGTAGCAATCGTAACCTTGATAAACATTGGCAATAAAAAGACGTTTATGGATCGCTATAATCAAAAACACAAGAAACAACTGTTGGTGAGGATGTGGAGAAAAAGGAGCCCTCTTGTGTGGTTGCTGGGAATGCAAACTGATGCAACTACTGTGGAAAACAGTATGGAGTGTTCTCCAAAAGTTAAAAATAGAACTACCCTATGATCTAGTAATCCCACTACTGAGTATTTACCCCTAAATTCCAAATCTCTAGTCAGAAGGATACATGCCTCCCTGTATTTATAGCAGCATTATTTACAATAGCTAAATTATGGAAGCAGTCCAAGTGTCCATTGATAGATGAATGAATAAAGAAGAGGTGACACACACACATGCACACTGGAATACTATCCAGCCATAAAATGAATGAAATCTTGAGGTGCCTGGGTAGCTCAGTCAATTAAGCATCCCACTCTTGATTTTGGCTCAGGTCATGATCTCAGGGTTGTGAGACTGAGCCCTGTCTTGGCCACTGTGCTGGGTGTGGAGCCTGCTTAAGATTATCCCTCTCTCTCTTTGCTCCTCCCTGCCTCCCTAAAAAAATAAACAAAAACAAAAGAAAAAAAATGGATGAAATCTTGCCATTTACAATGACATAGATGGAACTAGAGAGTATAATGCTAAGTGAAATAAGTTGGAGAAAGACATGTACCATACGGTTTCACTCATATGTGAAATTTAAGAGACAAAACAAATGAGTAAAAACGGAGAAAGAGGGAGAGACTAACCAAGAAACAGACTTTTAACCATAGTGAACAAACCGATGATTACCAGAGGGAAAGTGGGTGGAGGGAATGGGTGAAATAGGAGAAGAGGATTAAGGAGTACACTTGCTGTGGTGAGCAATGGGTGATGTTGGAGTTGTTAAATCACTATATTGTACGCCTGAAACTAATGTAACATTGTATGTTAACTGCACTCGAATTAAAATTTAAAAACTAAGACATTCATGGAAATTTCTAAAAGGTATTTTTCGATAGAAGGATGATCGTTATATGACTTTGAAGTCAAACTTCTTTTTACTCTAAAGGAGGCATCAAAAGTAGTCTTAGCCTAATTCATAGCTTTCTGACACCTTAAAAAGGAGAAGCTAATTGAACAGCAAATGGTTTGCCAAATGCTTTTTTAAAAATTGAGTATATATAGTATGCAGTTTAAAATAAAATTTACGGGGATCCCTGGGTGGCACAGCAGTTTGGCGCCTGCCTTTGGCCCAGGGTGCGATCCTGGAGACCCGGGATCGAATCCCACATCAGGCTCCCGGTGCATGGAGCCTGCTTCTCCCTCTGCCTGTGTCTCTGCCTCTCTCTCTCTCTCTCTGTATGACTATCATAAATAAATAAAAATTAAAAAAATAAAATAAAATAAAATTTACTTTGAGTACTATGATAAAATTTTCTTTGTTATATAAAACATTAGTAACTTAAGTATTTTAATTATAGGAAATACTTTCATGTGTGTACATTTGTATACTATTTTTAAAGGGTATAAAATGCTAAAGGGCTATAAAATAGAATCTGAAAACGTCTCAAGAGTTAACCCCTTTTTAAAATAAAAATTTGTTTATTTGAGAGAGAGAGAAGGCACAAGCAGGAGGAGCTGCAGGCAATAGGAACGGGAGAATCAAGCTCTCCCCACTGAGCAGAGAGCTGGATGTAGAGCTCGATCCCAAGATCCAGGGATCGTGACCTGAAACAAAGGCAGATGCTTAACTGACTGAGCCACCCAGGCACTGCAAGAGTTAACCTCTTTTGACACAATTAGAGACACTAGACATGTGGAATAGTATAGGAGGCAGTTCAGCAGTATTGGCTGCTCTTAACATGATCTGAATATGAATTAAAAATAAATCATTTCTCCTACTAAAATGAGATACTTACCTTAAAATTTACCAAGACAAAGGTAGTGTATTTCCTGTAAATATTTGGTAATGGTAATAGTTATTGATTTTCCTCAAGTGAGAAATAAACCAATTCAAACTGGATGAAACAGGAAAAAATGGAAAATTCTATTTCTTTTTTTAAGAAAGAAGTGTTCTAAGGGAATGGCTTTCAAAGTTTATGATAGGGCAGTTGGGGGGGAAGGCAGTGTCCAACTAAATAAGACATCTCTGAAGACATCTGGGGACATACCTGTCCTCATGTGCTTTTTTTTTTTTTTTTTTTTTTTGATCCTCATGTGCTTTTTTATACATTCGTTATGTAGCCCTCACTCTGTGCAAGGTTTTTTATTGTGAACTAGGAGGAAAAACATGACTAAGCAAAAGTCTTCTTCTACAACTTCACAACTTGCCAAATATGGCAGGCATATAAATGAAAAGTGTGATACGGTATACTTAGGGCTATAATAGAGATAGGCTAGAGTACTATAGGAGCATTAATGAGAGTATTATGTATACTTCACTATCTCTTCTCCAAACATTGATTAGAGGTTAGGAGCTGGAAAAATTGTGTGTGCGCATGTGCGCACACGCTTGTGTGTATGTGTGTGTGTTTAGTGAAGTGGTGAATTGGATGGCAGACATCGCAGCTGATCTGAGTGATTAAAGGATAATTGGAGTTCACTAACTGAGGAAAGAAAGGAGAAAGGCATTTCAAAAGAAACAGATGGGCAAAAGCATTGAAGTATAAAAGCCTAGTTCAAGAGACCCTGAGCACTACCCCTGTGATTGTAAGTGAAATAGGTGAGTAAAGTATCTGGACCTAAAAATGAGATTAGAGGGCACCTGGGTGGTTCAGTAGGTTGAGCAGCTAACTTGGTTTCACCTCAGGTCATGATGTCATGGTTGCGTTCAGTGTGGAATCTGCTTCAGATTCTCTCTCCTCCCCTTCTCTCTTGTGCTCTCTTTCTCTCTCTCAAATATAAATAAGTTTTAAAAAAGATGGGATCAGGTTGTGAATATTTTGGGGTATGATTGGTAGAAATGTGGACTTTATGGTATAGACATTAGGATATTAGTAGCAATCCCTTGGAATCAGGTACTCTGAAGTCAAGCTTTTATTTACTCTGAAAAAAATATCAAAAGTAGTCTTAAAGGGTGCCTGGCTAGCTCAGTCGGTAGAGCATGCAATTCTTGATCTCAGGATTGTAAATTCGAGCCCCTTTTTGGGAGTAGAGATTACTTAAAAGGAAAATCTTTCTTCCATGAACAAATAAATAAAATCTTAAAAAAATTATTGATTACTGACCTGTATACTTAAAAATGGTTAAGCTTGGGGGGTGCCTGGGTGGCTCAGTCAGTTAAGCATCTGCCTTCAGCTCAAGTCATGATCTCAAGATCCTGGATTGAGCCTTGCGTTGGGATCCCTACCCAGCAGAGAGTCTGCTTCTTCCTCTGCCCCTCTCCCTGTTTGTGTTCTCTCTCAAATAAATAAATAAAATCTTAAAAAAAAAAGGTTAACTTGGTAAATTTAAGAATATTTTTTACAATTATAAAGTATATTTATGTTAAATATATTTATTAAATATCCACAGTGTGCCAGGCATTATGTTAGATGGTGTATGTATTAACAGATGTGGTTTCTGCCTTCCAGAAGTACTATAAGGTGAACCCAGAAGTATATACATAAAACTCATGGTAAACACTTTGGAGAAAAAGAACCACAATACTTACTATAAAAGAGAATGACAGTAGACCTATTAAAAAATAGTAAGAAAGTAACAATGGGAACAGTAGGAAGGAATTTTAGATAGCATGTACGAAGGCCCTGAAGCAAGAAATAACTTACGTTTAAAGAACCAAAACAAGGGCAGCCCCAGTGGCTCAGCGGTTTAGTGCCACCTTCGGCCTAGGGCATGACCCTGGAGACCCGGGATCGAGTCCCATGTCAGGCGGGGTCCCTGCATGGAGCCTGCTTCTCCCTCTGCCTGTGCCTCTGCCTCTCTCTCTCTCTCTCTCTCTCTCTCTCTCTCTCTCTGTGTGTGTGTGTGTGTGTGTGTGTGTGTGTCTTTCATGATTAAATAAATAAAATCTTAAAAAAAAAAAAAAAAAGAAGAACCAAAACAAGGTCCATGTAACTGGAATATAGTGAATATGGAGAAAGTGATGTTATACAACTTTGAAGAGGTAGGTACTGCTCAGGTTGTGAAGGATCTCATTGAGCATGGTAATGATTTTCACATTCAATCCGTGTGTGATAGAAGGCCATTAAAGTTAGATGTATGCATGTATGTGTATGTTAAGAGAAGGGAGACATGATTTGTAACTTCACATTCTGCCTTACTTACTGCTTTAATGAACTGTCCCTACTTTTATCCAAAGACCACGTCCATCACCATATGTATTAGACCCATCCCCCGGTCTACTCAAGGACTCTGTTCCTGATTTTACCCCTCTCCTTATTGCATCAGCATCTTACTCTGTACCTAATTGCCTCATTTAGCTAAGAAATATTCTACAACATAGCCCATCTTAAAAAGAAACAAAACTTTCTAGATACCACATGTCTTTTCAACTACTTTCCCATTTCTCTACCTTTTACTGAAAAAGTTGCCTATATTCATCCTTAGTTTTATTCAGTCTACTTCAAACAGGCTTTTCTTTCTACTTCTGTTCTTTGAAACTTCCCCAGTTAAGGTCACCTCCATCTTGCCAAATCCAGGGGCCAATTTTAGTCCTTAATTAATCTTATTAATCCCTTGAGCAGCATTTTATGTAGCGGACTACTTTTTTTTTTTTTTTTTAAAGATTTTTTTTTTTAATTTTTATTTATTTATGATAGTCACAGAGAGAGAGAGAGAGGCAGAGACACAGGCAGAGGGAGAAGCAGGCTCCATGCACCGGGAGCCTGACGTGGGATTCGATCCCGGGTCTCCAGGATCGCGCCCTGGGCCAAAGGCAGGCGCCAAACCGCTGCGCCACCCAGGGATCCCAGCGGACTACTTTTTAAAAAAATGTTTCCTTTTAAAAAAATGTTAATAGAATTGTTTTAGCCAGATAATATATTAATGTGGTTCAAAAATCAAAATAATATAAATTGGAAAATTTATATTGGGGATTCTTGGTACCACCCCTGGCCCAGTTTACCATATTATACCCCTTCCACTCCAGCTTTCTAAAGATGACAACTTCTGTTAGTTTTTTTGTATACTTTCCCAGTGGCTTTTACACAGATAAAAGCAAAGCTAAATATTTATTTTTATTCTTCCTTTTCTTGCCCCAAAGGTAACATCCTGTAAACACTCTGCTGCCCCTTAATTTTCTCTTTTCATTTAGCAGTATATCCTGGAAATCTCATTTTCCTAGATGAAGAACTTCCTCATTCTCTTTTGTATCTCTGTTCCAGTATATGAATGTACAGTTAGCCAGTTACCCATCCATGGTGTTGTCTCTAGTCGTTTGTCATAGTCAGTGCTGCAACAAATGACTGCAGATTACTTTATATATGTTAGGTAAATTTTCTGAAGCAAGTCAAAAGGTAAAGGCATTTCTAATTTTGAAAGGCTTTCCAAAGGGAATATACTGTTTTGCAATCAAATCTAATCCTGCAATTTAAAATACTATCTATATAGTGATATATCCCAAATGTATCTCTAACTCTTAACTTTTCCCTGACTTGTTGACTGTTCAGCAGCTGGCCTTGTGCAAAATTGAACTCTTCATTTTCCTCCCAAACTTACTATTCCTCCCATTTTCCCCATCTGTCAATAAATAACACTGACATTAATCCATTTGCTTAGGCAGAAAACCTAGGAGCCCATCTTTTCTACTTCTTTTCCTACACACTAACTATTGAATAGAACTTTATGTGGTGGAAATGTTATATATCTACACTAATGTTGTAACTACTAGCCACATGTACACTTAAATGCAGCTAGTGACTAAAGAACTAATTTTTAAATTTTACTTAATTTAAAATAATTTAAATACCCTGTGTGACTAGTGGTTACTGTATTAAACAATGCAGACTTTTTGCTCCATCAGTATGTCCTAGAAGTTCTGCTCTTCAAAATGTATTCTACATCTGATTCCTTCTCACCATCTTCCCAACTCCACTGTGGCATAATCCTCTATCAGTTCTTTCCTGGACTACTTCAGTGGCCTCCCAGCTTACCTTCCTGCTTCTACTTATATACCCTATCCAAAGTCTGTTTTCTACACAGTAGAAATCTTTAAAAAAATATATTTATTTATGTATTAGAAAGAGAGAGGGAGAGCATGAGTGGAGGGAAGGGTAGAGAGAGAGGGAGAGAATCTCAAACAGACTCCCCACTGAGTATGAAGCCTGGTGCAGGGCTTGATCCCATGACCCTGAGATCATGACCTGAGCCGAAACCAAGAACTGGATACTCAACCAACTGAGCCACTCAGGCACTCACAGGATAAATCTTATAAAAATTGTTATTTCATATTTAATTTATGCAAAAAAATGTATGAAATACGTAGGTAAGTTATGAGTCCTAACAACAAAGTAAGTACTATCCAATGTTAAGAACTAAAACATTGCCAATAATGTCAAATCTACTGGCAATACTTCTGCCCTATCCTTCTGCCTATAATCTAATTCCCCCTTCCAAATACACAACTGCTAACCATTCTTTTATACATATGAACCCCTAAACATTGTTTATTTCAAGCCTAACAAAAAATGGCATTGTACTGTACACCTAAACGTATGCTGTTTGATTTTTCCTTGTTTTCAATTTTTGTACAAATGAATTATCCTTGTAATAGACTTCTCTATATTTACTCAGTATTATATTTCTAAGATTTATACATCACTGTGTACAGCTGTAGCTTATTCATTTTCACTGCTATATAATACATTCTGTGGAGCTTACTGTGATTTATCCATTCTCCTGATGATGGAGATAAGAATTCCCCCCAAATTTCATCAATTAAGAATGATATTGCTGTGAATATTCTTTGTATCTGTTTATATACATGCATGAGGGTTTTCTTGGGGTAACAGTACTCCATGTTAACTGGGAAACTTAAAAAAAAATCAGTGCTTGCACCCTATATCACACCAGTAAATTAGAATCTTTAGAAGTAGAGTTGGACATTAGTGTTTTGTTTTAATTGTCCAGATGATTTTAAAAGTTAGTGGGGACTAAAAATCAGTGTGTTAAAAATATTCCTAGGAATGGGGTTTCTTTGTTGTAGGGAATTATGTCAATTCATAAAACTATTTATTTATTTACTGTAAAAGATAACATACACACAGATATACTCAAAACAAAAACACTTTTGGTCCTTGGAAAAGCCATCTTTCACAAGAGCTCAGTGTTCCTCGGGTTTATCTTTATATGAAAATTTTTTTTGTGCCCAGCAATTCAATAAAAATTTATATTTTATGCAGGATCTGGTTATTTTGCAGTGTAAAATTCTCCTGAGTATTTTTTGGAACTGGAAGTCTCGCTAGGATATTCATTTAAAATCATTAATCAGATTATGACTGATAATCATAATGCATAATCTACCTTGTTCAAAACCCACCACTGGCCTCCCATTCTATAATAAAATTACCATGGCCTATAAGGCCCAATCTCATCTGATTTTTTTCTTTGTTTTCAACCTTCTTTCCTACCACTCAGGGCCTTTTTTACTCTGTTAGAGGCATCAGCATCTTACTCTGTACCTAATTGCATGCTGATCTTTTGGTCCTCAAGTATGGCCAGTTCTTTGAAGACTCAGGACCTTTACATTTGTTCTTCACTCCATCTGGAACATTATTTCCTCGATTTTCTCATGTCTCATTTCCTCATTTCATTCGAATCTCTTTTCAATGTCACCTCTTTTAAAGAGGCCTTCCCTCTATACTACTCTAGATAAACCACCCGTTTTCTTAATTACTGTCTTCTTACATATATACTTTATTAGTTTATCATCCCCCCCCCCACTCTCTATGTACTCCATGAGATCAGAGACTTCTTCATTTTTATGTCCTTAGAACCTAGCATTGGTGCTTAGCATGTAGTAGGTGCTCAATAAATATTTTTTGGGTAAGTGGTTGAATGGAAGTGAGGAAGGAAGGAAGTTAAGTAGAAAGGAAGGAAAGCAATCCTGGTCTGCCTTTAGTAGAGGAAGAAAGTATAGAAAAATAAGTTTGTATTTAAGAAAATGTATTCAGTTTTAGATAGTTTTAGCTCCTCCTTTTATCCTTTCTTTTCCCCTTTTTCCATCTGAAACATGCACCTACACATAGATGTCAGGATTAACAATGAAACTAGTCTTGCCTTTTCAAGGGATTAGCAAAGTGGTAGATTTTGTGAAATATGGCAAGTTAAAATTAAAAGCTATGTAAGAAACAAAAATGTGAACTCTAAGAAAATGTCCCTTCAACCTCCTTCAAGGATGTCTGAACTCAGAGTGATTAGGAAGTGCTTATTGAGGCTTTCAGGGGAAAACTCATTAATTGTGAACTTTACACAAAAGATACTTCAAACATGACCTCAGAATTAACAGACAACAAGGCCATGGAGGACAGCCTTGGGGCTGGGACCAAGGACATCTTTAGACAAGGGATGTTGTCAAGTCCCATGTGGAGAAAATAAAGCTGGCTCCAATAGTCTGTTAAGACACATAATATATTAAAGGAGGAAAATGGGCAATACATAAACATTTTATAATTTTCTAGTGTCTCCTTTCTGCCTGTTCCTTTATTGAGAGTAAGAAACTTTTCTGTCCAGATTAAGTATATGGTCTTTCACTCAAGCAGCACACAACCTTGCTACAATTTTTGGGTGTAGATTTGTAGACTATGTCTCAATCAGGTGACAGTAGGTAACATCCATCAGGCTTGGAGAAAGGACATCGGCCACTTTCTCTGTCACAAATATTTTGCATTTATTCATACTGGAGTTCCATGCTGTAACCATCTGGAAGAATCTTGAAGATAATGGTGGTCCCCACCTGTTAGGATTATAAAAGTTCTTAAGAAAATTGTGGGATGAAGAAGTCTAAGACTCTTTGGCATACAGCATTTTACTTTGTTTTATTTTAGTCTATTTCCATATGAACTAAGCTTACAGCAAAGAAATATACCTATTGGGAAGTTGACAGAAGTTCTCTCTGCATGATAATAATTCCTTACATTTATAAAATGCCTTATAGTCTCCAGAACATTTAAATCTGCATAATTTATTTTATTCTCTGTAGAAAACCATGAAGTATGTAGGGTGGGTGCTTTTGTTCCCATTTTAAAAATAAGGAAACCGAGGCAAAGCTCAGGCCATTCGTTATATCACATACTTTCTAGTATAAGTCTGCCACATCTCAGGCAAATACAACTTTGTAAACAAATTTATTGAGTACTTACTAAAAGGAGTCTTTTATTTATAAAAATAGAATTTGGAAAACCTCCTTTAAATACTAAACTTTGCTAGTTCATTTAAGTGCATTAACTACTGGACTAAAAAGCTTGGGGAACAGAGAAATGGTAGTCTGATAAGTCACTACCAGGGCTCTGGAGTGGTTCAGCCAGTTAAGTGTCTGACTCTTGATTTGGCTCAGGTCATGATCTCAGGGTGGTGAGATCAACCCCGTCTTGATATTTGCACTCAGTGTGGAGTCTGCTTGAGTTTCTTTTTCCCTCTACTCCTCCCTGCCTCATGCTCTCTTTCTCCAAAATGAATATATAAATAAATCTTTAAAGGAAAAGAAAAAAGCAGTCACTACCAATATCAGATAAATAGAAAGTGAAGGCTAAGTATTTAGCTTAAAGTTGCATTGTTGAGAATATATAATTCAATGAACAAAACTAAGTTATATACAGATTTTTGAAAATGGTACTATCTTAAAAATGGTGACATTTTTGTATTTTATTTTTATACCTTATGAATTTTAGAGTTTTGTCTATCAGAATTTGAGAAGCTATAGTAAAATGTATTTTATGAGCTTGATGACAAATGATACTAAATTTATATTTATACTCATACATTTTGCTGTCAGTGCAAAACTGTGCATTAAGGGATCCCTGGATGGCGCAGCGGTTTAGAACCTGCTTTTGGCCCAGGGCGCAATCCTGGAGACCCGGGATCGAGTCCCACGTCGGGCTCCCGGTGCATGGAGCCTGCTTCTCCCTCTCCCTGTGTCTCTGTCTCTGTCTCTGTCTCTGTCTCTGTCTCTCTCTCTCTCTCTCTCTCTGTGTGACTATCATAAAAAAAAAAAAAAAATCTCGGGGACACCTGAGTGGCTCAGCAGTTTAGTGCCTGCCTTCAGCCCAGGGTGTGATCCTGGAGTCCTGGCACTGCTTCTCCCTCTGCCTAGGTCTCTGCCTCTCTGTCTCTGTGTGTGTGTGTGTGTGTTTCTCATGAATAAATAAATAAAATCTTATAAATAAATAAATAAATCTCTTCCTGAAAAATTTATCTTTTGTATTAGATTATTTTCTATTATGAAACAGTGACAAGGTATCATTAACAGCTGTTTAAATTTATAAGTAGGTAAGCAATTTTTAAAAATCTTATATACAGTTTTGCTTTATACTAAAAATTTCATTTAGGGCAACAGCATAGGATATTATCGACAAGATTTCTTTTCCTTATTAAGCCATAATAATAACAGTGGCCTTTTCCTTGATTGCTTGAAACTAATTGAGCTTGGTTATTCTTAACTTGGCAGGCATCTTTTTTAACTTGGACATAAGCATGTGTGAGTAAGTGTTCCCATATTTTAGTCATGATGAATTATGAGCATATTAAAAATAATTATCTTCACCTCATAAATCTTTTAGTCAAGTTTATTTTAGTGCTTACTTTAATCTTCCTGTTAATGTCTCCTAGTTTTGGTCAGATATATATAGGTGGCAGTAAATTATAGATTTGAGCTGTATTTATAAGAAGGCCAGTGGTATGTCTTATAGCTGTAGTTCATAATCAGTGTCTATTATGAGTTTTGAGGCATTAATGAAACCTATCTGTTTTGCTGCTTACTGGAATTGGGAACTTATTTTTTAAGCTGAATACAATAATTTAGTTTCATTGGCAGATTTTGAAAAGTAAAGAATTAGAGATGCCATTCTATGGAGGGGGAAAAAAGTGGCATTTGCCAAACAGTAATGGTGATAATAGGGTTAGAGTAGATCCTCTGAGTTAATTCATGCTGATGAAGGTAGGCACAATTAGTAAGTAATATGAACATTCAGTTGGTTTAGGAAAAAAGAAACAGCAGCATACTACCTAAAATCAGGATCATTATTATAATTGTTATAATGTTTAGTAAATATGGTAATAATGAATATAACACATTTTGAGATTTTTAGGCTTCAAGATTGGAGGCCTACATGATATATATTAGGTACTTATGAGCACATTAGTTACATGTTCCACAAGGCATTTTCTCAGCCATGTTCAACAGTGTGCTTTGCCATCACTTCTCCATTTGTTGAATTCAGGTTGACCTTTGCATGAATAAAGTCAAATAGGATTAAGGCAGGAATTTTCAACAATAGAAAAGAGCAACAGATGCAGCTGACTTTGAACGTGGGAGGATTGTTGATGCACTGTTGCTAAAGGGAGTATCTATAGTAGGGGGAAAGGAAAAGTAAAAAATAAGTTTATAAAATATTAAAATTGTAGAAGAGGAGCAAAAATAGTCCAGAATACCTCTCCTAGGTCTTTTGTAGTCAGGATAAAATTATCTTGTAATTTAAAGATCCTTAAATTGTATAACTTTTTTCCTTTTGTATTGCAAAGATATGGTTTGAAAATACATATATATGTATTTGTATATATGAAAATACATATATTATTTATATACACAAACACACATGTGCTTTTGAAAATACAGATGGAAAATGTATGTGATTAGGAAAACTCAGGTATGTGGTATTTGTGAAGGATGTTCTATTACCTTATTTATTCTGTTTTGTGCTATAAAACTATGAATGTTGCACACAAAGTATTCTGTTAGATTTAAACATACAGTAACAAAAGATAAGGCTCCAAAATAATTCTGTCTATAGTGAGACCATACCTAATTTCTGATTGGTATATGTAAACATTTTAAAATAGTCATTGCTTGTAAATCACTTTATTTCATCTTATTTTGCTTTGTTTCATATAATAACAGAGTTGGTTTACATTTAAAAGAATGTGAGTTTGTCCTATAGATACTCTTTTCAGATTATTTAATTTTAAACAGTATCTAATCCTTGGTGTCTAATACTAAATGTACAGTCTCCAAGAACTGACTGTTTTGGCATCAGTGTTTTCTGGTTCCTGATAATATAAGTCCCTAAGTGAGCTACTGTAGTATATGATAATGAATGATCTCTAAGCTGTAAAAAAAAGAAATAAAATGAATAAAGAAGCATTTAAAACAAAGATAATTTTATGCAACTATTAATAACTGGATGTTCTTTAGAAAGTGTAGTGGGTAAGTTTATGAGGAAAAATAAGCAATAAAATGGTTTTATCTGTTTGGTTTATTAAAATTATATAATAAGCCTTAAAGGAACAATGTATGTAAAATACTTAAACTGCTAAAACTTAATGTAGCATTCTTAGAATAAATTTCTATCAACATGAATCTATGTAATAAACTCATATTGCCTTTAGTTCTAGTTTTAAAATATGTGAATGAATATAAGAAGATAGTAATAGAAGTATTAATAAGTGATTTAAATAAGTGATTAAAAATTAGGGGTAAGAAAGAAAAATTTAAACATGTTGAGTCAACAGGTCCACTTTCTCAAAAGAGAAAAATTTATCCATAGTTTCTTCATCTAATACAGGGTTTTCAAATAGGTTCCCATTCCCAATCTGTGACGTAACAGTGATTATTTAAAATTTGATAATATATATCTACCACCAAATCTAAAAAGTAATCATTTAACTTTCTGATTAATTTTTGTTTTCTTTTTCCTATTTAGACTTAAAACAGTGTAAGAGGTAATAATACCTATCAGTAATGAAAAAGCCATAAAATAGAATAGAGAGGGTAAATTGCCGTAAGGACCTGTGATATATAGAATGTGGTATGGAATTTGTGAGAAAGGAAAGAAGAAGAAAGGTTTCATGGAGGAAATGGCATTTGAACTTATATCCTACTGGTTTGGTAGAATTGAAACATAGAGATGGTAGATCTTGAAGGGCCCAGTCTTCAAAGACCATATTCCCCAAGGAACATGGGAATCTATTAAAGAGTTTTAAGCAGGGAAGTGATATGATCAGATATATCTTTGAAAAGATCACTCTCATTTTTGTGAAGGTGATTGGACAGGACAGGGGCAGAAGTACAAGGGAATAGAAACAGAAAAAGAAGTCTGGACAAAACATGATTGGTTGAGACCAGAGTGGTGATAGTACAGATAGAAGTAGATAAGTACAAGATATTTTAAATTCATAAGATCTTGCTTTTGGTGTTATATATAAGAAATCTTTGTCTAAATCAAGATTTCAAAAGTTTCTTCCTATGTTTTCATGAGAAGTTTTATAGTTTATATGGTGCAGGGTATGAATCAGAGATTTTTTTATGTCTTTATTTTCTTGGTTGTTGCTTTTTCTTTTTTAGCATCTGGATATCCATTCATCCCAGCACCACTTGTTGCAAAGATTACCCTTTCTTCTCCTTACTGTCTTTACACTTTTGTTGAAAAGTAATTAACTGTATATGTGTAGGTCAGTTTCCAGACTGTCGTATTCCAATTATCTATTTGTCCACCTTTATGCAATACCATCCTGTTTTGATTAGTGTTGCTTTATTTAAGTTACAAATTGTAAGTCTTCAACTTTGTTCTGTTTCAAAATTGCCTTGACTGTTCAACCCTTTACATCTTCATATATGCATATTTTATAATCAGCTTGTCAATTTCTGATTGGTATTATGCTGATGTCTATAGTTCAGTTTGGGGAGAATTAACAACTTATCAATACTGTTCAAATTCATGAACACAGCATATCTCTCCATTTATTTAGGTCTTCTTTAATTTCTCCTAGCAATGTTTTCCAGTTTTCAGTGTCCAAGTATTCCACGTTTTTTAGTCCAGTTTATGCCCAAGTGCTTCTAATTTTTAAAGCTGTTGCAAAATAATAAATAAAATCTTAAAAAAAAAAAAAAGGGCAGCCCCAGTGGCACAGCGGTTTAGTGCCGCCTGCAGCCCGGGGTGTGATCCTGGAGACCCAGGATCGAGTCCCACATCGGGCTACCTGCATGAGCCTGCTTCTCTCTCTGCCTGTGTCTCTGCCCCTCTCTCTCTCTCTCTCTCTCTCTCTCTCACTCTCTATGAATAAATAAATAAAATCTTTAAAAATAAAAAATTTAAAAACTGTTGCAAATGGTAATTTTTTAAGTTAAACTTTTTACTTTGAGTCAATTATAGACTTATCTGCAGTTTCAAGAAATAGTATAGCAAATCTCATATACACTTTATTCAGTTTCCTCCAATAGTAATATCCTACAAAACTGTAGTACAGTATCACAACCAGGATATTGACATTGACACAGTCAAAATTCAAAACATTTCTACCACCACAAGGATAACTAGAGTTTCCTTTTTATAGCTACCAGTAGACTGTAATAAGTTAAGCCTCTATAAAAAGTCCACAGCTAGCATACTTAGTGGTAAAAAACTAAAGTTTTTTTCTCTAAGATAAGGAGGAGGACAAAGATATCCACTCTTACCATGTTATCACTCTTACCATGGTCCTGCGAGTCCTAACCAGAGCAGTTAGGCAAGAAAGAGAAATAAAAGACCTCCTAATCAAAAAAGAAGAAGTAAACCTGATCTTGAACTTCTATCCCTTACAACTGTTAGAAATAAATTTCTGTTGTCCATAAGCCATACAGTCTATGGTACTTTGTTATAACAGCATGAACAGAGTAAGATACATATATATTATAACTAGTATATTAGTCTACTATGGCTGCCATAACAAAATACTACAGACTGGGTGGCTAAAACAACAGAAATTTATTTTCTCACAGTTCTGAGGGCTAGAAAGCAAAGAGCAAGGTATTGTAGGTCTGGTTTCTTCTGAGGCCTCTCTCTTGGATTTGCAGAGATGGCTGCCTTCTTGTTGTGTCTTCATGAGCTTTTTCTGTTTGTATATTTATGGTGTTTCTTTGTGTATCTAAATTTTTTCTTTTTTTTTTTTTAAAGATTTTATTTATTCATGTGAGACACACAGAGAGAGAGGCAGAGACATAGGCAAAGGGAGAAGCAGGCTTCATGCAGGAAGCCTGATATGGGACTCGATCCTGGATCCCAGAATCACACCCTGAGCTGAAGGCAGATGCTCAACCACTGAGCCACCCAGGCGTTCCTAAATTTCTTCTTATAAGGACACCAGTCATATTAGATTAGGGCTTAACCACATGACCTTGTTTAACCACATAAATCTCTTTAAACATCCTCTACAATCACATTTTGAAGTCTGGTTGTTAGGGCTTCAACGTATGAATTTTAGGGGAACACAGTTGGGCCCCTAAAAAACTAATATCTAACTGCATCCGTGGATTCTTCCTTTCACAAATAATTTCTCTATAGCGTGTGATGCCATTTGATAGCATTTTATCCACAATAGAACTTCTTTCAAATTGGAAATCCATTTTCTCAAACCCTACTGCTGCTTTATCGACTAAGTTTTATAGTATCCTAAATCTGTCATTGTCATTTCAACAGTCCTTCACAGCATCTTCACCTGGAATAGATTCCATCTCAAGAAACCACTTCCTTTGCTCATCCATAAAATGCCACACCTCATCCATTCAAGCTTTATTATGAGATTGCAGCAATTCAGTCACATCTTTAGCTTCACTTCTAGTTCTCTTGATGTTTCCAAACACAACTGCAGTTATTTCCTCCACTGAAATCTTCAGCTTCTGAAAAAGTCAACCTTGGGGGGTTATGTTGATAAAATCCTGTTTATGTTGATACTTTGATCTCTTCCCATGAGTCAGGAATATTAATGACATCTAGAATGATGAATGCTTTCCAGAGGGTTTTCAGTTTGGTTTGCCCAAATTCATCAGAGGAATCAACATCTATGACAGTTACAGCCTTACAAAATGTGTGTCTTAAATAATAAGAATGAAACCCAAAATGACTCAATCCATGAGTTGCAGAGAGGGTATTGTTTTAGGAGACATGAAATCAACATGAGTCTCATTTTGCATCTCCATCAGAGCTCTTGGGTGATTACGTACATTGTCAGTGAGCAGTAATATTTAGAAAGGAATCTTATTTGCTGAGCAGTTAAGTCTCAACAGTGGGCTTAATATATTTGAAAACCATGTTGTAAACAGGTTTCCATCTAGGCTTCCGTTTATAGAGTGGAGACAGAATAGATTTAATGAAATTCTTAAGGATCTTGGGATTTTCAGGATAGCAAATGAGCATTATTTCAGCCTAAAGTCACCAGCTGCTTTAGCCCCTAACATGAGAGTCAGCCTGTACTTTGAAGCTTTGAAGCCAGGCATTCTCTTCTCTTGCTATGAAAGTCCTAGATGGCACCTTCTTCCAATAGAAGGCTGTTTCATCTATGTAGAAAATTTGTTGTCTGGTAGCCATCTTCATTTCTTTTTTTTAAGATTTTATTTATTCATGAGAGACACAGTGGGGGGTGGTACAGAGACACAGGCAGAGGGAGAAACAGGCTCCATGTAGGGAGCCTGACTCAGGACTCAATCCCAAGTCTCCAGGATCATGCCCTGGGCTGAAGGCAGATGCTAAACCGCTGAGCCACCCAGGGATCCCCTGTAGCCACCTTCATGAATGATCTTAGCTATATCTTTTGGATAACTTGCTGCAACTTCTGTATCAGTACTTGCTGCTTCACCTTGCATTTTTATGTTATGGAGACAGCTTTCTTAAACTTCATGAACCAACTCTGCTAGCTTTAAACTTTTCTTCTGCAGTTTTCTTACCTCTCGGAGCCTTTCACGGAATTAAAGAATGTTAGGGTCTTCCTCTGAATTAGGCCTTGACTTAATATTGTGGCTGATTTGATCTTCTATTCAGACCACTAAAACTTTTTACATATCAGCAGTAAGTCTGTTTTTGCTTTGTTATCATTCCTTTTTAGCTGGAGTAGCATTTTTCATTTCCTTCAAGCTTGGCTGTTTGGCAAGAAGCCTAGCTTTCAACCTGTCTTGGCTTTCGACATGCCTTCCTCACTAGGCTTAATCATTTCTAGCTTTTGGTTTAAAGTGAGAGACATGCTTTCATTTGAACACTTAGAGGCCTTGATAGGGTTATTAGGTGGCTAATTTCAATAGTCTTATGTCTCAGGGAATAGGGAGATCCACGGAGAGGGAGAGAGATGAAGAAACAGCTAGTCGGTGGAGCAGTCAGAATACACACATCTCTTGATTAGGTTTGTCATCTTCTGTGGGTGTGCTTTTTGGTACCCCAAAATAATTACAGTAGCAAAATCAAAGATCACAGATCACCATAACATAATAATGGAAAAGTTGGAAATATTGCAAGAATTACCAAAATATGACCCAAAGACACTAAAAATATGCAAATACTGTTGGAAAAAAGGCATCCGTTGATTTGCTCAGTGCTAGTTGCCACAGACCTTCAATTTGTAAAAATGCAATATCTGCAAAGTGTAGTAAAGCAAGGTACAATACAATGAGGTATGCCTATATATAGATAGAATTGTTTGCATTGCATTCATATGATTTTGGAATCAAGGTAATGCTGGGCTTCTAGAATAAGTTGAGAAATATTATTTTCTTTTCTATTTTCTGTAAGAGTTTGTATAGAATTGAAATGATTTCTTCCTTAGATATTTGGGAGAATTAATCAATAAAGCCATGTGTATCTGTGGGGTTTTCTTTGGGGTAAAGTTTTTAGGTACAAGTTAAATTTCTTTAATAGATACAGAGCTATTCAAATAATCTGTTTCTTCTTGAGAGAGCTGTGGTAGCTTTTATCTGTCATGGAATTTGTCAATTGCATCTTGGTTGTCAAGTTTTTATTAGCATAAAGTTCAGAATTTTCTTTTCCTATCTTGTTAATATCTAGAGAAGCTGTAGCTATATTACCTCTCTAATTTCTTATACTGTTGATTTTTGTCTTCTCCTTTTTTTCCTCTCTGATGAATCTGGCTAAAGTTTTATCAATTTTATTGCTGTTTTCAAAGACCCAGCTCTTCATTTCATTGATTTTCCCTATTGGTTTTTTTTTTTTTCTATTTCTTTGATTTTCCATTCTGATCTTTATTATTCCCTTTCTTGTTAGTTTCTTAAGGTGAAAACCTAAGTAATTGATTTGAAACTTTAATTCTTTTCTAATATAGGTCATAAGTGCTATATAAACCTGTAAGCATTGCTTTTTTTTTTTAGCTGCTGTATCCCACAATTTTTGACATGTTGTGTTTTTATTTTCATTCAGTTCAAAATTCTTTTCTTTCTTTCTTTCTTTCTTTCTTTCTTTCTTTCTTTCTTTCTTTCTTTCTTTCTTCTTTCTTTCTTTCTTTTATCCATGGGCTATTTAGAAATTGTTATTTAAGTTCCAAATACTTGGGATTTTTCTAAATATCTTTCTTTGTTTGATGTCTAACTTAATTCTCTTGTGGTTAGAGAGCACACTTATGTGATTTAATGCTTTCAAATTTATTGAAGCTTTTTTTATGACCCAGAATGTAATTGTCTTGGTAAGTATTCTGTATGTACTTGAAAAAAAAATGTGTATTTTTCCTTGGCAGGAATTCATTCATTTTATTCACCTGACATCTCACTGATGTCTCAGATGCTTAGAGCAGTGTGGCGCATAGTAGTATCTTAACACATTTTTGTGAATACATACACATATATGTGCTAAAGTAAATATTTAACTCAAAATAGTTGAACCTAGTGCTATTTGTCCAGATCAGAGGAAATACCTAGTAAATTCTTGTGATCTGAATCTTTATAGGTCAAAGCCTGGTCAGAGTTTACTGGAAGACTTATTTAATACTAGAAACTGAGGAGAAATTCTAAGGTTTATACCATAGTAGATTTATTTCTCTGAGTACTAAAATAAAAATATGCTTGAGACCAGAAGATGGAAATGTAAACTGGTAAGAATAAACTGTAGAGGAGAATCCATAGTTGCCTAGCTGGATCAGAATCACCTGGGGCCCACTTCTTACTACTAAATCAGAATTTTCAAGAGTGGGACCACAGAAAATCCATTTTAACTGTATGCCACCTGACTCTCCCATTATTCTAAGTAATTCTGATGGCTGACATATTTGAAAAGTACTAATTTAGAAGAGTATTACATGTAGATTGGAAGTGGAATGAAACTGTAGGTGCTTGAAAAAACTGATTTAATACATTAAACCTGAGTGCCAAGTTAGTGAATAATTACTTTGTACCTATAACTCAGATTACAAAGTTTGTACTATACTATAGTAAAACTAATCAATGTTCTTAAATTTTAATCCCCTTGAGTTTGATCTTAAAGAAACATTTCTTAAAGGTACCTTTGGAAAGTTTGGTAGCTTCTTTGGAATTCTAGGTAGGAAAAAGATGTTTTTAAGGATGTTTTTGTGACTTAAACCATTAAGGTCATATTTTTAAATAAAATTTTTAACCTCTTGTTAAGTTCTTCCTTTATGGCAAGTGTAAACTCTGTAAGAATGGGACTTGTTTTGTCTGCCATTATATTGCCATTCCTAACATGTAATGGATGGTCAATAAATTTTTCTTGAATCAAAAATTCATTACGTTGTTCCTTGTGCTAGCCTTGGTAAAATTAGAATAACTGAGGAGTTTTGACCAGTTTTCCCTTAAATTTCCTTATGGGACAAGTAATTAAACTTCTTTGGCTCGGTTTCATCTCTTCATCCTTAAAAGGCATTCCAAGTTTTAAGGTGCAAGCTAGAATAGCTGCAGGGTCCTCTTGTGAGATATTAAATGGGAAAATAGAATTTACATGGGTTACACAGGTTCTTAGTAATGCATACTGCCTTGCACTTGGTAAGTACTTAGTGCTTTTTAGTTGAATAAATGAATTGTAATTCATTCTTCTTTTTTTTTTGTTTGTTTTTTGTTTTACAAATGATAAAACCAAAAACCAGAATGGATGTTATGAAGACTAATATCACATATCACACATTTAAAATTCAGGGCTAGAAGTAGAATTTAGGTCTTGGCTCTAACACAGTTTTTTTTCTAGATAATATTTTAGTTCTGAGTCAGTTATAAAAAGAATGATTTTTCAGGGTACTGAATCTTCCCTAAGATCCTTGGTACCCGAAATCATAGCACCGAATAAGTCATATATTCTTTTCTTTCTTCCTTTTTTTTTTTTTTTTTTTTTTTACGATTTTATTCATTTATTTGAGAGAGCAAGGCAGAGAATGAGCAGATTGCCTGCTGAGCAGGGAGCCCAATGCGGGGCTCAGCAGGGCTGAATCCCAAGACCCTGAGATCATGACCAGGGCCAAAGTCAGACATTTAACCATTGAGCCACCAAGTAGCTCCAGGTGCCCAGTGAATTGTATATTCAGCCTGGAATCACACTGCCAAGTCCATAGACTATGCCTCTTAAGAAGTAGTTTATTTAACTTCTCTCTTAGTGTGCTCGTCTATAAAATAGGGATAGTAATGCTTATCTCATAGAGCTGTTGTGAGGATTAAATATGGTAATGTATGTAAAGTATTCAGAATAGTGCCTTGAACATAGTAAATTCTGTATTAGTTGCTACTATTATTTTTGTTTTTAATGCGTTTGTGTTAGAATCTGATACTCCGCCAAAGACATTAGGCCATTTTCTTGGAATTCTTTTTTAACCTTTGTCCTTTCCTTAGCAACTTTCAAATCCTTAGGGTAGAGGTGTGGGGGATTAGTGAGGATTGAAAATGAAAAAAAGTTCATGATTCTTGTCATTGATAGATTTGTCTTTGTTTCAGAGTGCTCTTGAATGGAGGTATCTAACATGTAAATATATTGAGGAAGAGAGGTGACAGTCTCCTAAAATTTATGAAGAGTTTTAAATGAAAGCACTTTTTAAAACTTTTTTTAAAACTTTCTTAAAATTGTATCAGAAATGAAATGTATATAAATGTATTTTCTGGAACAGGGTATGAGGATTTTAGAATCGTTTTATTCTACTTGACACCTAGATTTTTTTAATAATGTACTTGATAAGATTGAAGCTATAAATAGTTGAAATTTACCAGTATCTACTATGTATATGTTAAAGGAGTTGGAGGACAGAATTATCTCTACTTCATGAGTTAGATAATGTTAGATCAACTTTTAGAGATACTTAGTTTTCAGAGGGGCCCCATTAAATCCAGTGAATTTTGTTCTCTCTCTTGTCTGGGCAGAGCACTTATTTTATTTGTTGCTGAGGAACTGACCACAGATAATATAGGAATGGAATAATTAACAATAAAGGGGTGTTCATTCTCTCTAGTACCTACTCATAGTGTTCCTGAGGGAAGAGAGATTGCCAAACAGCTCTGAGAGCCTCTTCCCCACTAAAGGCTAAGCACACAGCTTCCATAGTATTTTGAGCTTGCCTGTTTGCTGATTTGTAAACAAGTAGAAAAGGAGCCAGCAATGCAAATTATTTTTCAGTACTATTGAACATCTGTTAATGAGTATGCATTATCTGTTTGCTGTCCTGTATCACCATCTAATTTCTTGGAACCTTTTAAGATTTGACTTCAATACTAAAAATAAGGTCTCTGAAGATTTACAGTAAAAAACTGTTAAAAGTAATCAGTAGACATTAAATTGCCATTGATTTCTAGCAATATCTATTATGTAATACTATGAAACCACAGCTATCCAAGCTTATAATTTGAATATGTAAAAAATATATATTGTGAGGAATCCCCATTCTTAATTTCTTATTAGTTTCAGTCCCTGGTGTGCCTCAATAGAGGGCAGGGACTGTTTCATCACCAGGATGATCCCAGTTGCTAGACCCAGGGTTAGCACCCTTAGCAAAATAAATACCATAGTGGAATAAATGAATAAACGTCTGCCTTGATGCTAATCCTCTTGCTGTCTCTTCTCCAAGTGTGGTCTCTGGAGGCCCATGAGATAGTTCATTGGGTTTCTGAAGTAAAGGACATTTTCATAATAATACTAAGACATTATTTACTTTCTTCACCATGTTGACATTTGCACAGATTGGACAAGAAAAAATGGGTAAAACCCGCTGGCACCAATGTATGAATCAAGGCAGTGGCACCAAATTATTAGAAGTTTTCATTGTATTTTTCAGGGCCATGCAGACTCGGTTTAAAAAAAGAACCAATTTCACTTAAGAATGTCTTTATGAAGCAGTAAAAATCATTCATTTTATTAAAACTTTATCTTGGAGTACACATTCTTCTAGTATTCTGTGTTAGGAAGTATGCATAAAACACTTTTGCTGCACATCAAAGTACTACCATTATCTCAAAAGGAAGGACTTGCTCTATTGTTTGGATTGTAAGCTTGGCTAGAAGAGGTCTGTGTCAGGGAACACCATTTTTACTTAAAAGAATAACTGACAAACTGGTTATTTAGACTTGGTTACTTGGTACATATATTCTCAAAAAAGGAACAAAATGATCCGGTCACTTCAAGGGAAACAACTGACAATACTTGTTGCCAGTGGTAAAATGAGAGCTTTCAAGTAAAAATTAGATTTTTGAAAGACTCCTATCTGCTATTTTGAGCTTGAGATCTTCCCAGTACTTAAAAAACTTTTCTGAAAAGATAGGTGATGATTAGAAATGTTATTTTCAGTATTATATAGTGAAATATGGCAACATTGTCAGGGAATCTGTTTTCCAGGTGACCAGTGGATAATGTTTCAAAATTATGCATAGATATAAATTCCTTTCAAAGTGCAAAATGATCACTAAAGTTAAGTGGATTTTGACATTCACAGAGTTTGTAAAGTTCATCAATATGATTTCAGATTCTATACAGCAACTAATCTTTCGGAAACCACCACTTGTGAGTTTTGATAAAGTATCAAAGAATATCCACAATTGTCTGAAAAGACTTCTAACATGACCTTTTCCAACTGTGTATCAATGTGTGCTAGATTTTCATTACTTCACAACAGATTGAAAACAGTAGCAGATATGAGAATCCAGCTGTCTTCTTCTTTTTTTTTTTTTTTTTAAGATTTATTTATTTGAGAAAGAGAAAGAGTGTGAGCATGAGGGGGCAAAAGGGAGGTAGGCAGGGGGAGAGGGAGAGAGAGAATCTTAAGCAGACTCCACACCCAGCACAGAGCCTGACTTAAGACTCGATCTCACAACCCAGAGATCACAACCTGAGCTGAAACCACGAGTTTCACACTGAACCAACTGTGCCCGCCCCCCAGCTATCTTCTGTTAAGCTGGACATCAAAGAGATTTGCAAAAATGTGAACAGTGTCACTCTTCTTGCTATTTTTCTCTGAAAAATAGAGTTGTTTTAAAAGAAATATATTAACATATAAGGTTTTAAAAAGAACTAATAAGTATTTTAATTTTCTGTTTTAATCTCTAATATAGTAAATATCAGTAGGTATACGCATATAAACAAAAGCTCTTTGGGAGTCCTCAGTAATTTCTAAAAGTGTGAAGTCCTGAAACCAAAAAGTTTTAAGAACTGCTGCTTTCTGCCATCTCTATATCTATCTTTGGCCTCTGACTTTAGTCACAAGCTTGAGACTTTTAGGAGCTTCAGATCTGTCTGTGTTCCTGGCTTTGCCTTGGAAATGATCTAGATTAAATCAGACATCCATTTGTATAGGCGTTAGAAGTTTCAGATTTTCTGTATTTTTGCAGAGCTTTGGAGGAAAACCAGCTCATCCTTCAGAGGTCTAGCTCAAATGACATTTGTGAGGTATTTGTTGACATCACTTTCTACTATGTCATCCCATGGCACTGTATGGGAACCTGTTTTGTCACTCTCATCACATAATATCGTGACAGTTATATATGCCTCCCTCCTCAGTTATGAATTCTTCAATGTCAAGGACCATGTCTTACCTTTGAATCCTTGGTAACTTTCATAAGAAAAATGGAATAAATACTGTAAATATTTGTTGATCACTTACTAACCTTTAGTATCAGTGTCAAGGGACACAGTTTTGTTAATTTTTTTAAAAAATAGGTATTATGATAGCAACTAAAATAAGTCTTTCTAAAATTGCTGCATGTCAAACTCAATATAATTAAGCACAGCATATAAACATGTAGCATTGTTAACTCATGAAAATTTTCATATAAAAATGTAGTGATTTACTTGTTATTTCTCTTTTAAACAGTTGGCACATTCTTTGTGTAGTTTAAATGTATGTATGTTTAGTTTATTTGGCAAATGGAATAAAATGTTTTTATCCCATAAAAACAGTCCCCAGTCAATATTCTCCATAAAAAATTCATTTATAGTCATGCTGTTCATGTATTGTTTGTTTGGGGAAAGGTCCCTTAACTTGACTGAAACTTGTCTCTGAAATGTGGATAATTATAGTCTTTGGATTGTTACAAGTATTGTTTCAGGAAAGTTCATTGGGTGTGGGGAAAATGTATTCAAACTTTTATCTACATGTTTTAATATAAAATTAAGAAAGAAATTAAACTTTATTAATATTTATTTAATATGCACCTTAACATGGGTATCTTCACTTAGCCTATGTATCTACATATTAGAAGGTCATGTGTCAGGTATAGGGTAAAAGTGTTTTGTGAGAAGAGGAGTACAAATACAAGAGGAAGATTTACAGCTATCCTTTTTGTCAAGAAAGCATAAACTTCTACTTATATTCATTGGATTCTCATATTTCTGTGAACTTCCATTCATATTACATTGGCCAAACTATGTCACATAGCTATTCTTTACTACAAGATAAGTTAGGAAAGAGTACCAGACTTTTCCTGATTTCCTTACAAGAAGCAGGCATAAGAATGGGTGCATGTTGGTTAGCCAGGCTGTAGTGGTGGCTACAGAAATATTGTTATTTTATTGCTAACAACACCTGTGCCACCTATGTAAACTCTCATATCAATATGCTTTCAGAACTTGAAAACAGAATTTTCTAAACTGTTTTAAAGTCCAAATAAAAATTATTAGTATTTAACTATAACTAATTGACATCAGGAAATAGAACTAAAGAAAAAGAAAATAGAAACCAAGGGAGTATCAACAAAGATCTTTTGCATAATTGGTAGATGGGATTGATAAATGAGTATCCCAATTAAGCACAGCCAATGATGTACTTTTTGCATTTAGATTTATGGATCTTTGTGAGGTATCTTTTTTAGCTGTGACAGCCATTCAAACCAAGTATCAATATATATATTTTAGAACTAGACCTTCAAATTATTAATCCAAGATTTAAAAAAAATATTTAGGCCTTTTCTATTACATTGCTCCTTTTTATAATGAGAGAAAAATCAGATTTTATACCATTAATAAATTAAAATATGTTAATTGTTAATTTTTTCTTTATCTCCTCTTTTTAAATTTCCACTTGTGGCATATGTTTTATAATACACAGTAGTATTTGTATATAATACTTAAATAAATGTATACCTATGAGAATGTTTCTACAGTTTTTCTGATGTTGGCATGTGATAAAAAATTGGAGACCAATAGCTTACATAATATTACTGGAATGTACATTTATTTCTTCCACAAACTTTGTGTCCAAGTATTCAGTGTAGAAAATTGTTGGGACACCTAGATGGCTTAGTTGGTTAAGCATCCAGCTCTTGATTTCAGCTCACGTCATCTCAGGGTCATAGGATTGAGCCCCGTGTCAGGCTCCTTGCTCAGTGGGGAGTCTACTTGAGATTCTTTCTCTCTCTCTGCACTCACTACTACTCCTGTGTGCATGTGCACTCTCTCTAAAATAAATAAACAAATCTTTAAAAAAATTGTTAAAATTTTTTTTTTCTTACCATCAACAGGTGACTCTGACTACATGGCAGTAATCAGCATTTCCAGTTCTGTTTCAACGTTCTATCTAGTTGTAGTTATAATGGCTAAGTTATAATGGTTCTTCTGAGAACCATGCAGAACCTTAAATTTATTTAATTCTTTAAAGTTTTTTCTTATTAACTCACATTATGATTTAATTGGAATCCATTTATTAAGGAATTATACTTAAATAGCTGATAGCTTGTGTGACTACTATGAGATTTTTTTTCTTATGATTTTCATTGGAATTTTTCAGTCATATAAAAAGGTAAAAGGATTATTTACAATTAACACCTGTGTGCCCATCTTTCTGCTTAAGGCAAAACAGGTATAATTGAGGCTTCCCATGTAACCATAATACATTTTAAAGTGTATTTAAAATTAAATTAAATAACAATTTTGTTAAATTTAAAACACTGGAATGTTCTGAATGTTCAATGCTTTTTGAACAGTCCCCTGATTTGTATCTTTCAGGAAAAATGCAGAGTTAGGGAACTCAGAAAACCAAAGCTTCTATAATATGGGGTAAATTCTGCTTCCTACTCTATCCCCATCTGATAGTAAGAATCGTGAATGAATATGATACCTGATAGAAGACAGTAGTATTCCATCAGTGTTAATGGTCAATAGTAATTAACCCAGTTCTTTTCTACTGGTAAGAGATACCAAATTTGGATGATCACAGAGCCTCAAGCTGTATTCAACTCCTTGGTATACTTCCTGGGGAGGAGTAAAGAGCGGCTGGATGCTGTCCTACTTCAAATGGCAAACGATGTCTGCATTTTCCCCTCTGGAAACTCACCAGCTGTACTTCCATATTGACATTTCTCCATAATCACACCTTCCCATTTATTTTTGGCTACATCTATTGTGATAAGGACTACAGAAAACACATCTTAAATTACTTAATACATTTTCAAAAACAACCAACCAAATAATCAATATGTTCAATTATAATGATAAGGGATAAGCCGATGATCTTTTAAAAGGCCCTTCTCACTAGTCAGTCTATGAAAATGATATTATATTATATTATGTGTTGATGTTTTGCTGATTTTTTACTAAAGACCACAAAAGTCTTAGAGTTATTAAGGAGTTTTAAATTAGAAACCACAAAAAAAAAATGACTGCTGCTTAATGTTTTGCATCCCCCAAGATGTAGTTAACGCCCACTCAGGGCATGCTTAGACTTGGTTGGTAATTACAATTGAGCTGTAAAATATTTTGACAGTTTCCAACTGTTGTGTACTTGTTAGTCATTTGGTGGCAAATGCAATTTGGTGAGGTTTTTTGGTGGGGCATGTTTAATTAAGAATCTTTCAATTAAGTAGTGTGCCACACTAAGCATTAATACAAAGTTTTGCAGCTATGAGCTACTTTTACTTTTTACCCAAGGCGGGTAAATGTGTTTCATTAAAAAAACTGCAGTGCTTTTATGCCTCTACTTTTCTTTACAAGCTTTTACTTGTCGTATAGTAAAGTATAACCACCCAGTTCTTAATTTGCAGCCTGAACATTGTGTATGATTTTCCTAGGTAAATGAATTCAATGGCAAATAAATCAAATTGCTCATGATAATTACAGAACTAAAAAAGAAAGATGGGATGGATTTTTGTTATATTTTTATCCTTTTTTTATAACAACGAAGCTCCTAATAATAAGCTAATTTGGGCAATATGACAATTCCTAGAAAGAAAGTGTCAAATCTTTTAAATCAAGGCAGGTTGCCTGTTTAGATTGAAGATAGTAGCTGAAGCATTTTAATAAATCTGTTAAACATACAGCTTTTTAGGTAAATCATTAATTGTGGAATTATAGAACCAAATGGTAATGAAAAAATTTAAGCCCTTAGTGTATTCAGAGTAAAACAATAAAAAGCTCATATTCAAATCACTGGAAAAGCCCTCCATTTAAAGATTATAATTGTCTCTTTGGAAATCGTTAGACATTTTATTCTATCTACTTAGTTGATACAAATTTTAATTACTTTGTGGGAATTATTATTATTATTTTTTAAAGATTTTATTTATTTATTCATGAGAGACACACACAGAGAGAGGCAGAGACATAGGCAGGGTGAGAAACAGGCTCCCTGTGAGGAGCCTGATGTGGGATTCCATCTTAGGATCCCAGGATCATGACCTGAGCCAAAGACAGATCCTCAACCACTGAACTACCCAGGTGTCACCAAATTTTGATCTTGAAGCCAGCATTATATGTAAGGATTTTTGGGAAAAAATAGAATTCTATGAATCTAGTCTATTAGTTCTTCAATCTTTCTATGTTTCCTGAAAAATATGTTAATGTGATCTATAAAAATAAAACCAAATGTCATACTGAATAACTTGTACTGTATCAGTTTAGACTTTATTTTGAAATATATAATCTCCGCAAATTATCAGCATTAAACAAACCATCTTTATTTGTTTTTATGACCTATATATTCAGTGACTTATGGGGTTAAATGGGGTCAGGGAACGGATAGGAATAAGCTACTTAATTACTGGCTCAAATCAGAGAACTGAATAAGGTAATGAGAAATATACTTGTACTTGGCTGTATAATTCGTAAAATTCATCAAACTGTACACTTTCAGAGGGTAGATTTTGTACATAAATTGTACCTTAATAAATCTACCCTTTAAAAATATTTTTAAAATTTTTAAGTTGAGGAGAGCCTAAGTCAGCATCCCAGTATTATAAAATCGATATTATATTGCGAACTTATTTAAGAATTGCATCTATAATTGAAAATGATTTCCCCTTGTCCAATTAAGGCCAAAACTTACAAAAAAGCTGAATAAGACAGTGTAAATATTGTATTTTGATACTAATATGTACTTTATTATATTCCATTGAGTAAGTAATAAATTAGATATGTATCTCTTAGAGAAATATCTACAAATATACTTCCCTACAGTTAACATTCTTAGATCAGAATTTCTCTTTTATTTATGTTTTATATGGTCTGTAAGTGGATTTTTTAAAATTCACATTGGTATTACTGTAAAAAAGTATTTCTTCATAATTTATTTTTATGATTGGTATAATTGTGCCTTTATATACAGATTTTTGTTGGAGACTTTTAAAAATGAATTGTTGAAATTCAGGTTATATTTTAAATATGCATCAGAAGAAGTATCTAATTAAATTGTTTCATAAAAGTGAGTACCACCTAATTTTATTAATTTATAGATGGATAACATACCTAACATGTTAAAATATTTTCAATATTTTATCAATATTATCTAACTTAGCAGTTAGAGGCACTTGTGTGGCTCTGTCAGGTAAGTGTCTGACTCTTGATTTCAGCTGAGGTTGTGATCTTGAGATCATGAGATTGAGCCTTGTGCCAGACTCTGCTTAGCACAGAGTCTGCTTCAGATTCTCTGTCTCCTTCTGCCCCCTCCCTGCCTCCTCTCTCTCTTTGTTAAATAAGTAAATCTTTAAAAAAGATAATATTTAGCAGTTATAGGACAATAGATTTGTTCTGAATATTAAATAACATGCTTGCTATTTTATATGACTTCTTGTTTTCTACTTACTCTAATAGTTGTAAAAAAAAAAAAAAAAAGGATGTACTGAAGATTACATACTCTCTGAGCCCTTCTTGGCATTTTACCTATTTCATTTTACTTTAATTGTAATATTAAATATTATGAAGTTTTCTATCTGCCTTCTCTAGATACTTAATAGAATTTACATAACCATAATCAAAATATAAACAGGATATATTTTTAAAATTTTTATTTAAATTCTGATTAGTTAACATGTATTATAATATTGGTTTCAGGAGTAGAATTAGTGCTTCATCACATACATACAACACTCAGTGCTTAATACAAGTGCCCTCCTTACTAGCCATCATCCATTTAACCTATTTTCTGCCTACCTCTCCTCAGTTTGTTCTCTATAGTTTTTTTTTAAGACTTTATTTATTCATGAGAGACACAAAGAGAGGCAGTGACATAGGCAGAGGGAGAAGGAGGCTCCCTGCAGGGAGCCCAATGCAGGATTTGATCCCAGGATCCTGGGATCATGACCAGAGCCAAAGGCATACATTCAACCACTGAGCCACCCAGGCATCCCAGTTCTCTCTAGTTAAGAGTCTCTTACGGTTTTCTTCCATCTCTTTTTTCCTTCCCTTCCCTATGTTCATCTGCTTTGTTGCTAATTGAAACATATGAGAGAAGTCATATGGTATTTGTCTTTCTCTGGCTGACTTATTTTGCTTAGCATAATACACTCTAGCTCCATCCATGTTGTTGCAAATGGCAAGATTTCATTCTCTTTGATGGCTGAATAATATTCCATTGTATATGTATGCCACGTCTTCTTTATCTAGTCATCAGTTAATGGACATTTTGACTCTTTCCATAGTTTGGTTATTGTTGATAATGCTGCTGTATAACCATTGAAACAGGATATTTTTTAGGATGATATCAAAATGATTAAAAGTTTATTTAGAAAAAATTAAATGCTTAAGAATAGGGGTGTTTTTAAAAGACATTTAAAGAAAGATGATGGTAAATGAGGTTTGATTATCCTTATAAGATATTAAAGCATAATATAAAATAACAATATACTGGTAAAAAAAAAACAGTAGGTGGGACACTGAAGCAGAATTTCTAGCCCAGAAATACACACGATCTCATTAAGACCCATATATATACCTACATAATAATGTACTGTAAGGGAAGCATTACAGAACAATGAAATGCAATTTAAGAAATGATGTTAAGATAATAATTCTGAACCTTAACTCACACCATTCACCAAAAATGTATTCTAGGTAGAAGAAAGCAACTATATAAGGATAACGTGAAGGGTCAAATGGAAGCTGCACACACAGTGTGGTTGCCTCATATCTGAAGGACATTGAGCTTGAGGAACCTACTACAATTATAGCTATCATTAGACAAGTCTGTTCTTTATCACAAAGGGAGATACTACTGCAGTCTTAAAAGGCTGATTGCTTATCTGTGAAGAATGATCTGATAAAAAGCAGTCAGTACTTTTCATTCTTGGACAGCCTAGAAAGATGCATAGGAGCAGAGGAGATGCACAAAGGAATGTTTCCCAGCACTCTGATAACAATATGTTTTATTCTTTTTTTTTTTAAATCATCTGCCCTCATTTTGATGTTACTGCCTATATAATAATCATTCAGCCTGAAATTTCACTAACTCTATACCAGTATTTGATTTATACTTACAATAGTAAGTTTTAAAGAAATAATTGTAGTAAGGGCTACTGGCCAAATGGGGACATTTAGATACCCAAGTGTTCTGTTATAGAATGGACTTTTTCATATTTAATTAATTTTATAGGCATGGAATCATACACTCTGTTTTTAGTGACTTACTATCATAATGTATTTAATTTCGTCAGTGATTAGGCATGTCCCCATAAGGAAACATCATGAATATAAATATATCCTGCAAAACCCCTGTATTGCAGTGTTCTTCATCTCTTTAACCATTTTATTCTTCATTAATGACATACCAAGATGAATCTTCCTATAATCAGTGCTTTAGTTTAGGGTATAGAATTTAAACTTTAGCCACCAGTTGGTCTTCTTGTGTTTATTTTCTTTAATATACTCAAAACGATGTTGGTTTTGATGTTTTGATGTGGGCTGATTTGACCAACCAACAAAATTTATACAATTTATTTAAAAATACAGGAATTCCTATACCTACATTTCTACAATGTTTTTACACCAATGATTTTCAAACTTCTTTTTTTTTTTTTGTCTCAGAACCCTCTTGTGCCCTTAAAAGTTTGAGAAGATAGAAGATTCTGAAAATAGGGTAGGAAACACCAGAAGTCTGTCTTTCTATCTAGACAACTGCACTGGCAGAATTTGTCTCATCTAACTATTTTGGAACTCTGAAGTCTATTGAAGCCTTGTAAATTCCAGAGAAAGGCTTAAATTATAAATTGATTAATTGTGGTCAGTTTCAGCAAAGAGCTAAATTAAGTGATAACTATCCATCTTCCACCTCCCAGCTGCATGGCAGGCATACATACACGTATTTCTGGAGCAGCCTGCACATAGCTTCTGGAGCCAGAGTGGGAATTAAGGACCCTCTTCTCCACATATCAGAAATCTGTGTTCTGATTGCTGGTTGCTTCTCTTGATCATGGAAGTACAGACATAGAGTTGACCAGACTTTGTTAAAAATACAACATATCACATTGTTGTAGGCCACTCCACTCAGCAACTTCCAGGGGATTTAGAGGGCCAGCGCCTTTCACCTCCCTCCTATTTTTGTCTTTTTCCTTTTTGGGGAGCCAGATATTAAAGATGAGGACATTCAAAAGAACGGTGCATAAAAGAGAAATTAGAAAATCACTATTCATGGCCAGAGAAAAGCACAGGCTCAGAAAAGACTTGAGAAGGCTTTAAGTTTGAATTTCAGGCTGAGAAGCAGCATGGAGACAGCCTACAACAATTAAATAAACAAAAAAGCCTCAGCAAATCTTGAGGAAGGGGGTGAATATGATGACTACCTTATTACAATCAAATATCCAGTTTTGAGCGAAAAAATCACAGGGCATACAAAGAAATGGGAATGTATGGCCTATTCAAAGGAAAAATATTAACCAAAAGAAACTATCCCTGAGAAAGATTTAGCTGGTGCACCTACTAGACAAAGGCCTTAAAACAAGTGTCTTGAAGATGCTTTCAGCATCTTCTCATAACCTAGATGGCTCAGTTGGTGAAGTGTCTGCCCTCATCTCAGGTCATGATCCCAGGGTCCTGGGACTGAGCCCCACTTTGGGCTCCCTGCACAGTAGGAGTATGCTGCTCCCTCTGCCTCCCCTCCCCATTCATGTTCTCTCTCTCTCTCTCTCTCTCTCTCAAATAAATAAAATCTTTAAAAAAAAAAAAAGATGCTGAAAGAATTTAAGGAACATGTAAAGAAAGTTAAGAAAACAGTGTATGAACAAAATGGAAATATTAATAAAGAGAAAATCTAAAAACCTAAAAACAAATTGTAGAGGTAAATGGTACAATAACTAAAATAAAAAATTCCCTAGAGGAATTCAAAGGCAGGCTTCAATAGGCAGAAGAATCAATGAACTCAAACATAGCAAAATTGAAATTATAGAGTTTAGGAACAGAAAGGTAGAAAAAAAATAAATAGAGCCTAAGGGACTTTTGGAAGTACACATTTGGGAGCACTCATAGAAGAGAAAGAAAGGGAAGAGAGATTCTTTGAAGAAATAATACCTTAAAATTTCCCAAATTTGATGAAAGATTTGATAAACACCAAGAAGATTAACAATTCCAAATTTGGGACACCTGGGTGGCTGAGCATCTGCCTTCAGCTCAGGGTGTGATCCTAGAGTCCCAGGGTTGAGTCCCACATCATGGGGAGCCTGCTTCTCCCTCTGCCTGTGTCTCTGCCTCTCTCTCTGTATGTCTCATGAATATTTATTCATAATAAACCCTTTTTATTCATAATAAAACCTTTAAAAAAATTTCCAAATATGAAGAACTCAAAGAGATAAACACTGAGACAACTTATAACAAATTGTTGAATGCCAAAGACAGAGAAGGGATCTTGAAATCAGCAAGAGAAAAGCCAGCTCATGGGACGCCTAGGTGTCTCAGTGGTTGAGCATCTGCCTTCCACTCAGGGCATGATTCCAGAGTCCCGGGATCAAGTCCTACATTGGACTCCCCACAGGGAGCCTGCTTCTCCCTCTGCCTGTGTCTCTGCTTTTCTCTGTGTCTCTCATGAATAAAGAAATACAATCTTTGAAAAAGAAAAAAAGAAAAGCAACTCATCATATGCAAGAGGTCCTCAATAAAATCATAAGCAGATTTCTCATCAGAAACTTTGGAAGACATAATGCAGTGGCCAATATATTCAAAATGCTAAAAGACGAATACTGTCAATCAAAAATCTTATACCTGGAAAAACTGTCCTTCAAAAGTGAGGGACAAATTAAGATATTCTCAGATAAACGAAAGCTGAGGGAGTTCATTACCACTAGACCTGTACTGCAAGAAATGCTAAAGAAAGTCCTGCAGTTTGTAAATTTTTTTGAAGATTTTATTTATTTATTTATTTATTTATTTATTTATTTATTTATTTATTTATTTGAGAGAGAGAGTGTGTCTGTACATGAATGTGGGAGGGACAGAAGGAATGAGAGAAGCAGACTCGATTCCAGGACCCTGGATCATGCCTGAGCTGAAAGCAGACACTTAACTGACTGAGCCACCCAGATGCCTCAAAACCTACAGTTTAAAATGAAAGGACACTAAATAGTAACTTGTATCCCTGTAAACAAATAAAGATCTCAATAAAGGTAAATACATAGTTCATTGTAAAAAGTAGTAGTATTTTAACAGTTTGTAGCTTTACTTTTTGTTTTTTACATAGTTTAAGAGATTAATACAGTATTTAAAAATTATTAGTATAAAAAGTAGTAGTATTGTAAATTTGGTTTGTAACTCCAGATTTTGTTTTCTATGTAATTTAAGAGACTAATTAATGCATTAAAAATTACTAGTTTATGTTTTTTGAACATACTATGTATAAAGATCTAATTCTGTGACAACTGAGTGTGGAAAGAATTGTAAAAGGGGAAGTCTTCATATGTCAGTGAAGTTAAGCTGGTATAAAATTAGAATATTATAACTTCAGGATGTTAAATAGTAACCACAAAGAAAATAGCCGTAGATTATACACAGAAGGAAATGAGAAAAAGAGATTTAAACACTTTACTACAAAAGGAGAAACTCCTAGAAACATAAAACCTACCAAAATAAAACAAAGAAGAAATAGAGAAACTGAACAGACCAATAACAAATAGGGAGATTATAGGAGTAATCAAAAACCTCCCAACAAAGAAAAGCCCAGGAACAGATGGCTACACAGGTGAATTTCACCAAACATTCAGAGAATAATTAATACCAATTCTTAAACTCTTCCAGAAAAATAGAAGAAGGGGAAATACTTCCAAACTCATTTGATATGGCCAGCATCACTCTGACACTGAAGTCAAAGATTATGGTCAAACCATAAGGAAAGTAAAGTACAGGCCAATATTTCTGTTCAATTTTTCTGATGAAACTATCCTGTATAAAATACTAGCAGCCAAATCAAATAGTGCATCAAAAAGGCAGTTATCACAAAGACAAAAAATGAAAAAGTATGGTAGTTCCTCATGATTATACACCATGACCAACTGTGATTTATTCCTGTGATACAAGGATGGTTCAGCATACACACACAATCTGTATGTTACTCCATATAAACAGAATGAAGGCATACAAATGGCCAACAGGTACGTGAAAAGGTGCTCAACACCAGTAATCATGAGGAAATACAAATCAAAACCAAGTATCACTTAACACTTTCTAGGATGACAGTTATCACAAAGACAAAAAATGACAAGTATTGGTAAGGCTGTGGAGAAAAGGGGATCCTTGTATACTATTGATGGGAATTTAAATTGACACAGCCATTATGGAAAAAGTATGGTAGTTCCTCAAAAAATTACAAATGGAATTACCATATGACCCAGCAGTCCCACTTCTTTGTATATATCCAGAGGAAATCAGTATCTCTTTTTAAAAATATTTTAAAATTTTATTTATTCATGAGAGACACACAGAGAAAGAGGCAGAGACACAGGCAAAGGGAGAAGAAGCATGCTCCCCCGCTGGGAGCTTGATGTAGGACTCGATCCTGAGATTCTGGAATCACACCCTGATCCAAAAGCAGACATTGAACTGCTGAGCCACCCAGGCATCCCTGAAATCATTGTTTCAAAGAGATATCCACACTTCATTGTTCATTGCTGCATTATTTACAATAGCCAAAATATAGAAACAATCTAAGTGTCTTGGCTATAGTAATTATTTTACAATGTGTGTGCATATCAAAACATTACATATACCTTAAATATATAAAATTTGTATTGATAAAAGCCAGTCTTATAACTGTACTTTCTCATACAGTAGCCATCAGATACATGTAGCCATTTAGCACGTCTGAACTGAGATATGTTATAAGTGCCAAACACATACTGAATTTTGCTTAGCAGTTTTGTTTTGTTTTTTAAGTAGGCTCCACATCCATCTTGGAGTCTAATGTGGGGCTTGAATTCATGACCCTGAGATTGAGACCTGAGATCAAGAGTTGGGTGCTTAACTGACTGAGCTACCCAGGTGCCCCAGCATACTGAATTTTGAAGACTTAGTCCAAACCAAGAAAAGAAAATGTCTATAATAATAATAATGTAGTAATTACATATTGGAATTGTAATATTTTTAATATATTGGGTTAAATATATTATTAAAATTTTAAAAAGAAATACCTCAATTCAACAACCTGGTTTTACAACTTAAGGAACTAGAAAAAGAACAAATTAAACCCAAAGCTAGAAGAAGGAAGGAAGTGATAAAAATAAGAGCAAAGATAAATGAAATAGAGAACAGAAAAACAATAGAGCAAATGGTACTAGAACAATAAGTATCCACATGCAAAATATAAATATAGAGATAGACCTTATACCCATCATTAAAATTAATTCAAAATGGATTATAGACCTAAATATAAAATACAAAACTGTAAAACTCCTAGAGGATAACATAGAAGAAAACCTAGATGTCCTTGGTAATGGTGATACCTTTTTACAGTACACACCAAAAGCATGATCCATGAAAGAAAGAATGGATAATCTGGATTTCATTAAAGTTACAAATCTCTGCTCCATGAAAGATAATATGGAGAGAATGGGAAGAGAAACCACAAAGAGAGAAAATATTTGCAAAAGATGTATCTGATTAAAAACTGTTATCCAAAAGATACAAAGAACTATTAAAACTCTGCAATAAGAAAACAAATAGCCTTATTGAAATATGGGCAAATGGTCTTACCACCTCTTCAAAGAAGATTGATTTTTACGATGTTATTTACTTATTTGATAGAGAGCACAAGCCAGGAGGAGGGGCAGAAGGAGAGGGAGAAGCAGAATCCCCACTGAGCAGAGACCCCCCCAACTCTGGCATCGATCCCAGAGATACCACTAAACAACTATTCCAATGGCCAAAATCAGGAACACCGACAACACCAAATGCTGATGGGAATATGGAACACAAGAACTCTAATTCATTGCTGGTGGGAATTCAAGATAATATATAGCTACCTTGGAAGACCGTTTGGCTATTTCTTAAAAATGTAAACATTCTTACAATATGATAGATCAGTTGTGCTCCTTGGTATTTACCCGAAGGAGTAGAGAACTAATACCCATACAAAAGCCTCCATGTGAATGATTATAGCAGTCTTTTTGTAATTGCTAATACTTGGAGCAACCCAAATGTCCTTCAGTAGGTGAATGGGTAAATAAGCTGTGGTACATTAGATAACAGGTCTAGATCCAGCACTAGAAAGAAATGAGCTTTATCAAGACATGAAAAGGCATGGAGGAACCTTAATGCATAAGAAATGAAGCCTGTCATGAAAAAGCTACATACTGTGTGGATTCAACTTTATAACATTCCGGAAGAGGCAAAGCTATGGAGACAGTAAAAAAAAAAAGCTCAGTGTTTGCCAGGAGGTTTGATTAGGCAGAGTACAAAGGAGTGAAACTATTCTGTTTGATACTGTAATGACAGATAATGTCATTATACATCTGTCCAAACTGATAGAATGTACAACACCAAAAATGAACCTTAAAATAAACTGAAAGTGGGGAGATATTGGTCAAAGGGTACAAAGTTTTATGAAATATGAATAAGATGTAGTGATCCAACGAACAGGAGAGTGGCTATATTTAACATTGATGCAGAGATCCTCAACAGCATACTAGCAAACTGAATTCAGCAGCATATTCAAAGAATTATCATTGTGACCAAGACAGATTTACTCCTGGAATGCAAGGATGGTTCAATATATGAAAATCAGTCAACCCCACATTAATGTAATGAACAATAGGTATTGTATGATGATCTTAATAGATGCAGGAAAAGTACAGAACAACATTCAGCACCTTTTATGAGAAAACACTCAACAAACTAGGAATAGATGAGAGCTACCTCAAGATAATAAAAAACCTTTATGAAAAACTCACAGTTGGTATCATTCTCAATGGTGAAAGATTGAAAGTATATACTCTAATATCAGGAATGAAGCAAGGATGCCTACTCTCTCCACTTCTATTCAGTGTAATACTGAAAGCACTAGTTAAAGCAGTTAAGCAAGGAAGAGAAACAAAAGGCATCCAAAAAGGAATGGAAGAAGTAAAACTGTCTCTCTGCATAGATGATTATGGTGTTATATATAGAAAACCATAAAGATTCCACGCAAAAAAATATTGCTAGACTGAATGAGCTCAGCAAAGGTTGCATAGTGAACACAAAAATAAGTTGCATTTTATTGCTAACAATGAACAGTATGAAAAGGAAGTTAAGAAAACAATTCCAATTACAATAGTATCAAAAAGAATAAAACACTAAGGAATTAACTAAGGAATTAATTAAGGAAGTGAAAGACTTCTACACTGGAAAGTAAGAAATAATGATGAAATAAATTAAAGAAGACAAATAAATGGAAAGACATCCTATGTTTATGGATAGGAAGACTTAATATTGTTAAGATGCCCAAAATGATCTGCAGATTTAATGCAGTCCTCATCAAAATCCAAAGAGTTTTTTTGCAAAAATGGGAAAATCTGCTCTAAAACTCATATGGAATCTCAGGGTACCCCAAATAGCCAAACAATCTTGAAAAAGAATAGTTTTGGAGGGCTCACACTTCTTGATTTCAAAACTTATTACAAAGCTACAGTAATCAAAACAATGTGGTATTGACATAAAGATAGACATATAAAGCAATGGTATAGAATAGAGAGCCCAGATATAAACCCTTGCATATATGGTCAAATGATTTTCAACAAGGGTGCCAAGTCCATTCAGTGGGGACAGTACAGTCTTTTCAACAAATGGTTCTGGAAAAACTGGGTATCTACTTGAATTGGACTTGGATCTTTACCTAGCACCTTATACAAAATTAATTATTTTTTAAAAAGATTTTATTTATTTATTCATGAGAGACACAGAAAGAGAGAGGCAGAGACATAGGCAGAAGGAGAAGCAGGCTCCCTACAGGGAGCCTGATGTGGGACTCAATCCTGGGACTCCAGGATCACGCCCTGAGCTGAAGGCAAATGCTTAACCACTGAGCCACCCAGGCATCCCCAAAATCAATTCAAAATAGACCTGAATGTATAAGCTAAAACTATAAAACTCTTAGAATATAGGGCAGAAGCTTCACAAGTTTGGATTTGAGAATGAATTATTAAATATAAGAAGACATAAATAACAAAGAATAAAGAGACAAATTGGACTTCATGAAAATTTAAAATTTATATGCATGGAAAGACTCATGATAGAACACAATCAACAGTGAAAATGCAACCCACATAATATGAGAAGATATTTCCAAGTTATATATCTGATAAGGGGCTAATATTCAGAATATGTAGCGAACTCTTAAAACTCAAGAATAAAAAACAAAAGAACTTGAATAGACATATTCAATAGACTTGAATAGACATTTTTAATAGACATTTCACCAAAGAAAATATATGAATGATCAATTTCTACATGAAAAGATGCCCAAAATCACTAATCATTAGAGAAATGAAAATCAAAACAGTGAGATATCACTTCACATTCATTAGGATGGCTATTTTGAGGGGGAAGAGAAAGAAAGGAAGGGGGAAAAAGATGACAAGTGTTGGTGAGGATGTGGACAAATTGAGACTCTTATGCACTGTTGGTGGTTGTAAAATAGTGCAACCACTATGGAAAATACTATAGATGTTCCTCAAAAAGTATAAAATAAAATTACTGTATGATTCAGCAGTTTCACTTCTGGATATATACCCAAAAGACTTGAAAGCAAGATCTTTTTTTTTTTTTAATATTTTTTTATTTTATTTTATTTATTTATTTATGATAGTCACAGAGAGACAGAGAGGCAGAGACACAGGCAGAGGGAGAAGCAGGCTCCATGCACCAGGAGCCCGATGTGGGATTCGATCCCGGGTCTCCAGGATTGCGCCCCGGGCCAAATGCAGGCGCCAAACCGCTGCGCCACCCAGGGATCCCTGAAAGCAAGATCTTAAAGAGATATTTGTGCACTCACATTTATAGCAGCATTATTCACAATAGCTAAAATGTGGAAGCAACCCATCTGTCCATCAACAGATGAATGGATAAACAAAATCACACACACACACACAATGGAATATTGTTTAGCCTTAAAAAGGAAGGAAATTCTCACATAAACTATAACATGGGTGAACCTTGAGGATATTGTGCAAAGTGAAATAAGCCAGTCAAAAAATGATAAATATGTATGATTCCACCTATATAATGTACCTAGAGTGGTCAGAATCATAGAGCCAGAAAATACAATTGTTGTTGCCAGCAGCTATGTGAAAGGAGAAATGGGGAATTATTGTTCAGTAGGTATAGAGTTTCAGTTCCACCAGACGAAAAGTGTCCTAGAGATGGACAGTGGTGATAGTTGCACAACAATAGGAATCTACTTAATATTGCTGAACTGTGCATTTAAAAATGGTTAACCATTACACTTTCTACTTTAAAATTTTTCGCACTATATGAGTTCTGTCTTCTTTATTTATATGTGCTTCTTCTGGTAACTTCGAAACTAGGTTATTGATTTATTGTCAGGACATCCCCATATATTGCAGGTCAGTTACACATGTCTCCTACTTCAGCTGAAAAAATTTCTCATTTTTTCTCATTATCCTTGTTACCTTTAGGAGATTTTTAAATTGAATGGGGGAAACCATCATCTTTATCATTTTAATACCAGCAATTCCAGTATTATTCTTAGACTTTTTTGCTGTAAAACAGAAATGAATGTAAAATATATGCAGGAGACTGCACAAAATATAATACACAGCTTAAGAAAATTATTTTAAGTGAACATCTGTGTAAACACCAAAAGAATTAGATCTTTGAAATCACTCTAGAAGTTTTAAGTACAAATCCTTAAACAATATAGTTTAGGTTTGCCTCGTTTTTCATTTTATGTAAATGGAATTGTATGGTATGTATATATGATTTTGTACCTGTTTTCTTTTGTTCAGTAGTATGTTTTAGGATTAAATGTGTTCTATATTTCTTTCCCTCCCTCATCCTTCTTTCCCTCTCTCCCTCTCTCTGTTTCTCTCCGTCTCTCTGTGTGAAGTATTTCACTAACAGAATAGACCACAATCCTAAGATCTATTTTATTGTTGATGAACCCTTGGATTATTTTCAGATCTAGGAAATTGTAAACAGCGCTGCTGTGAACACTTTTGAACATGTATTCTATCTTGTGTAAGCATGAGTTTCTGTAGGTTATAAATCTGAGATTGCTGGGTCATAACATTTGCACCTCTTTAGATTTACCCTAATAGATGATGCCAGAGTTTTTCCATCAGGTCTGTATGAGCTCCCTTTGCTCCACATCCTTGTCAACACTTGATATTTTTGATTTCATTAAAATTTTAATTTAAAAAGTTTTTGATTTTAGCCTTTCTGGGGAGAAGTGTGTAGTAGTGCTTTGCGCAGTTCTCTGAATACTAATGTGATAGAGCAAATTTTTATTCTGATTATAAGTGCTTTGTGTGCATATATAAAATAATTTGGTACTAGGTTACTTAGCTTTTTATAGGAGGACAGGAAATGTGTTATGTTAGCATTATAACATCAGATCTTCAGTGCCATAGTTCAGCTCCCCATGAACTGTTCAGTTGTAAGATGGGCAAGTATGGACTACTATGGTTTATAAGATACATGCTCTTGTAATAGCCTGTATGTGTAACTAGATCCCTCAAGGGACACATTTGATTACAAGAATCTCACTAAAACAAAGGGAGATCTTTTGTTTTTCAATAGCATTTATAGTTTATTGACAAGCTTCCTAGTCTAGATGCAGTCCAATAAGCTAGGGTCATTTTTACAATAAATAATGTTGCCTGGTAACAAACTTGACCATTCACGTTGATCTAATGCAGTATATTTCCATGGGAATGTTGCTAGAAGGTAAACTTGAGGTCATCTTATAAAAGGCTTAGGTCTTTTAGTTAACCCTTTCTCTCTGGAAATACTTGTTATCTTTACAATCCTATTTTCTAATCCATGGATATGGTATGTTTCTCATTCTTTAAGACTCTTTTATTTTCTCTCAGTAAAGCTTGGTAGTTTTTAAATAACACTCTTGTGCATTATTTGTAGATTTATTCCTTAGTACTTGTTATTTATGCTACCATAATGGTCTTAAAAATTTAAATTTCTAACTGCTTTTTGTAGGAATGCAGTTGGTTTTGTACACCATTGTTTTTTTGTATCCAGCAATTTCCTTAAATTCTATATTCATTCTAATAAATTACTTGTAGATTCTTTTGATTTTCTGTGTACTTAATTATATTATTTGCAAATACTGTCAGTTATATAATTTTGATTCCTTTCTAATAGTTACAACCTTTTATCTTTTTCTGGCCTTGCTAAACTAGCTAACACCTGCAATACAATGTGGAGTAAAAAGGGTGATAGATTCCCAGTCTCAAAGGGAAAACTTAAAATATTTCACCATTAAATTATTTGCTGAAGACTTTATGAGTTAAGGAATCTTGTTACTACTACTTTGCTAAGACTATTTTATAAATATAAATGGACATTACATTTTACTAGATGTTTCTCTGTATCTAATTAGATGATTATATCTACATATTTTCCCCTATAATCTGTTAATTTGGCAAGTTGCCTCAATATATTTCCTAATTTATTTGTTAAGTCAAATGTGCATTCCTTGGGTAAGTGTCCAGTTTGTTTAATTTATAAATTGCTAGGTTCAGTATGCTAATAATTTTATTAGCACTTTTGCCTCTATATTCATGACAGATTTTTTTCACCTGTAATTTCACTTTTTACTATTGAGTTTGGTATCAGAGTTTGCAAGGATCATGAAATGAGTTGTGAAATAAACTAATTTTTCCTATTCCCCAGAAGGCTTTGTATAATATTGGAGATACTTATTCCTTGAATGTTTGGTAGAACTTATCAATAAGGTCAATTGAAATTTTGTTTATAGGAAGGTTTTTTTGTTTTTGTTTTTTACTAATTTCAGAGGTAGAATTTAGTGATTCATCAGTTGCATATAACACCCAGTGCTCATTATATCAAGTGCCCTCCTATAATTACCCTATAGGAAGGTTTTTAATTACAGATTTAATTTCTTTTATAGTTGTAGAACTATCCAGGGTTTTTGTTTTCTTCTAGCCATACTTTTCTAGGAATTCATTTTCCTCTTTTTCTCTTGATCAGTCGTATCAGAGTTTTAATTGATTTTGTCATTTCAAAGAAGCAACTTTTGGTTCATCCTTTTTATTGTATGCATATTTCCAATTTCACTGGTTTTTATTCCATTTTTATTATTTTATTTTGCATATTGCTATTTGGGAGTCTACCATAAGTGCAGCTCTGGCTCTCCATTCACTCTTCCAGAGCCACCATTATAAAAGCAGTCCTGAGAACTTTGCTCCCTCTCTAGTTTTCTAGTCTCTTCACAGCCTAGGCTTAAGGATAGTTGTTTGGTATATCTTAGAAAGTTTCCTAAACATTTTGTTCAGCTTTTTAAAAATATATATTTATTTATTCATGAGAGACACAAAGAGAGAGGCAGAGACATAGGCAGAGAAAGAAGCAGGCTCCATGCAGAGAGCCTGATGCAGGACTCAGTCCTGGGACTCCAGGATCACACCCCTGGGCAAGGGCAGATGCTCAACCACTGAGCCACCCAGGCGTCCCTTTGTTCAGCTTTTTAAAAACTGTGTTCAGATGGTAGTCCTTTAATGTAAGTTTCTCCTAATATTATTTTAACTACAGCATAATCTTTCTGATTGTCTGAGAAGTAAAATAACAAAACCCAATTTTTCCATGAGAATAAAATGTAATGATTTAAGTGAAAATACTTTGAAAAATAATAAGCAGTACAAATACAAGTGTTTTAACTTTCACCACTGCTGTTAATTTGGGCTCACCAAATATTAAGATTTATCCACACTTTCCTCAGTTGTTTTCAAAAACTTGTAATAATTGGGGTTGCCTGGGTGGCTTAGTCAGTCGAGCGACTCTTGGTTTCAGTTCAGGTCATGATCTCATGGGTTGTGAGATTGACCTCTGCCTTGGCTCTGGGCTCAGCAGGGAGTCTACTTGATGATTCTCTTCTACTGCCCCTCCCCCTACTTGTGCTCTCCCTCTCTCTCAAATAAATTTCAAAAAAATTGTGATAACTGGGGGAAGGCTCCCAGAATCAGTAGTAGGGAGAACAAACTGTCCTACAATTTTAGCAATGGTAGTATATATTTCACTGCTCTGGACTTACATAGTTCTAGTTCTAGTTCCAACCAATAATCTAAAATCCAAAGAATGGACAAAGGGTTTTAGTAACTAAATGCTTCTAGGGTTTAAATTGTTTGCCTTAATTGCCCTTTTGGAATCAATTTAATATACACAGGACAGCCAGTCATCTTTTTTTTTTTTAAGATTTTTTATTTATTTATTCATGAGAGGCACAGAGAGGGAGAGAGAGAGAGAGACAGAGACACAGGCAGAGGGAGAAGCAGGCAGAGAGCCCAGTGTGGGACTTGATCCCGGGTCTCCAGGATCACGCCCTGGACTGAAGGTGGCGCTAAACCACTGAGCCACCAGGACTGCCCCACAGCCAGTCATCTTAAGTTGACTAAGGCAACTACTAATCTCAAGAAATTCATACTTTCTACTGAGGTCCTAAAACTGCATTATCTTGAAATGTAAATTACATGTTGGTTAAGAGCACAGGCTCTGGAGTGGGAACACCTTGTTATAGATTCTAACTCCTTCACTTTCTAGCTATGTTAACTTCAGTGTCTAGAACTGAAATTTGGAATAATAGCACTTATCTCAAAGGAGTTGTGAGGATTAAATGAGCTAATCCATGTAAAGGTTTTAACATTGCCTGTGGGACATTAAGTGCTCAGAATATACTTTATAGATTAATGAAAGATTAACATCTTTTTGTGGACAGAAAAAACATATTGTAGTAAAAATTCTATGTGAGGGTTAAAGGAATATTGAAAATTCCTGCTGACTGGAGTTGGAAAGATTTCATGTGCAAGATGACAGCTGTACCTAATCTTGAAGGTAGAGTAGAATTGTAGCAGTTTGTACTTGGGACTGAAGATACTCCAAAGTGAGGTGACTATCTATATGATCAAAGATGGGAAGTGGGGCAGCTGGGGCTCAGAAGGAAAGCATAGTGATTCTAGAGAATGGTGAATCATCCTAGGGAGTAGATACATTTAAAAAGATTTGGGATTCTTTGCTCAAAAGTATCTTGACATCATTTTATATGTTTAAGAGTCATGAGAGGCTTTGACCTGTGCTTTAAGAAGATTGTTGCTATGGCAATGAATCAGATAAAGGAGAATTTGGAAGAAGGGGGACCTCTTAGGAAGATTTTGCAATAGCTAGGCAAAAGAAAATAGATTACAACAATAGGATCAAAATTTCCCATGAATTAACGAATAAAGGATGATAGGGGAAGGAAGAGGTCAAAGCTGATTCTGAGATTTAAAGTCTAGACAATTGGAACAATAGCAGTATCATTTGTAAACATAATGAAAATGAAGCAGGTTGTTAGAAAAGATTATAATTATAGTTTGAACATATTGAGTTTGAATTTTATATGGCAGGAAGGACGGCCAGCTGGAAATGTCAACTTGAGATAGTTTGAACTATAAATGTATATTTGGGAATCATCTGCATGGAAGTGATAGTTGAAATCCTGGGAGTGAATCAGCTCAAAGTGTGGAAAGACAAGACTATTTACAGCAATACCTAGAGGAATATATATGTGCTTATATCAGTGGAAGAAGGGGAAAGAGCAAAGAGAAGGCAGCCATAGTGAGAGGAGTAGAGCAGAAAAAATGGAATTGAGATTTCTTGCAGCTGTTAAAATCTAGGAAATTTTGTAACAAGTTATTTGACTGTGTTTCCTGAAAGCATTCCTATTGCTTTTGATAGCAAGAGTAACCAGATGGCCTTACTATCTTTAATATGTAAAATGCTATGTTAACAGAAACAATACGTTAAAATTACTATACTAAATAATAGAAATGTTAAGTGAAACAATGGTTTCAAGTCCTAGTTCCTCTCTACTGTTAACACTTCAAACTGGCTCTATCATCATGATGGTTGACATCTTCTTGTAGTTCTTGGTTAAGCTGAGATTGGTATAATTTCATTCATACAGTAGTTTGATTGAGAGAGAACTAGAAAGATCACCTACTTAAGCAGATCAGTTAATAAAAATCAGTGAGATTCTGATTGATCATAATTTTAAAAAATCTGATCATAATTAGAATTGCTCTTAGAAATTTCCTCTCTTGGTGCATAAAAAAAGATAACTGTAATATCTGTGCTTTACTTTCCCAGAATGTTAAATAAAGAGGTGTTGGGGTGCCTGAGAGGCTCAGTCAGTTAAGTGTCCTCTGCCTTCAGCTCAGGTCATGATCCTTTGACTCTGGGATAGTCCTGCATCTGGCTTCCTGCTCATCAGGGAGCCTACTTCTCCCTTTCCCTCTGCCTACAGCTCCCCCTGCTTGTGCTTGCTCTCTCTGTCATATAAATAAATAAAATCTTAAAAAAAAAAAAAATGCCTTCTCATACATCTGGTCACTGAAAAAATAAAAGAAAGAACTTTTATTTTTGTTTAAGATTTTTATTTACTCATGAGAGACACACAGAGAGAGGCAGAAACATAGGCAGAGGGAGAGGCAGGCTCCCCACAAGGAGCCCAATGTGGGACTCCATCCCAGGGCCCCGAGATCACACCCTGAAACGAAGGCAGATGCTCAACTACTGAGCCACCCAGGCATCCCAAAAGAAAGAACTTTTAAAGAGTTGTTCCAACATCTGAGAGTTTGGTTCTACCATTAGTGGTCACATTTTGGTGTCTTCCTTTCTTTGGAAAGCACTAAATTAGTCACTCAGAGCTTCTTTTTTCACCAAACCCATAGGAATAGGTACATTGCCAAGAATCCCAAGGGCCCCATTTTGCACATAAAGTATCAAGACTATCTTCTAGTTAAAGCTTTGTTTGCAAAAGTATTTTTCACTAATATTGAAGAAATTCATGGCCTTTGAAGTTTCCAAAAGACTGTCAAATATAGGAATTCAAGTGCTAGTAATGTATTACCTATAGTAATAATAATTGCGATTAACATTTACAGAGTTGTTTCTGTGTGTCATACATGGTGCCAAGTATTTACACACAACAGTATTTATTGAGTGCCTGCTATATGCCAGAATCTGTTCTGAATGCTTGGGATAAGTTAGTAAAACAAACTAAGATCCATATCTTCATAGCCCTTTTATTTAGTGAGAATGGGCAAGGTAATAAGCATTAAGTTTAACCGATAAGCATATTTTGGTAACAACCAAAATATATGGACCATAAGAAGATGATAGGTACTATGGAAAAAACAGAGCAAGGTAAGGTAGTCAGGACTGTGGAGTTGAGGTTGAATGATGAAGGTGAGTTACAATATTAAATAGGGCAGCTAGAATAGGCCTAACAAAAATGGTTGCATTGGAGTTAACCATGAAGATATGTGACAGGAGAGCATCCAGGCAAATGGAGCAATCTGTACAAAAGCTCTAAGGTGGGACCATGTCTTGGGTATCTAAAGAACAGCAAAGAGGTTAATACAGTTCAAAGTGGTCAGGGGAGAGGTGGTAATGAGCAATAATGGGTGGGAGGAGTAGGAGGCAGTCCTCTTACTACAGTGACACTATGAAATCGGTACCATTACAATCTCCATTTTATAGTTGAGGAAGCAGAGACCTAGAGAAGTAAAGTAACCTGCCACATCGGGAGCCAGCTATAGCAAGAAACAAGCATTTACATTCGTTTATATCCTGAAGGGTCTGAAATTATTTAACTGCTTATTTCTTTATGACCTCTGCAAAATATTAGATGAAAGATCAGCTGTTCTGAAGTGGATGATTTATTGTACAATGGTTCTACTTCAGTATTCTTTATCTGCAACCAATATGACCATTTATAGGGCTTGTAATTTTATCAAAGTTTCTTCAATTACAAATGACTTCTTTTGCTTGGCAGTGCAGTAAGCATCCTTGTAAGATATTTTTAATTCAAGGGTTTTATGCTAGGGAAATCCAAAGCTTAGTTTAGTTCTTTTAGCCTTTTCATATTGAACCTTCTTAGAAACAAGGGTATATTCATAATCATAATGTCATGGTATATTTTCCCTATTTCTTAAGCACAGAAAGCCATTATAGATTATAACATGGCGGTAATGACTTTTGTACATTACCTGTGTAAATGCTTCTGATGACTGGAATGAATCAGTGTAATGATAGTTGCAGATTACCTGTGCCATGTACTTATTACTCATACTTGGAATGAATCAGTGCTCTAATAATATAATTTGATAAATAAAAACATTTTTTAAAAAACAATCCTTTAAATAATAGAAAGTCTAAGGAAAAAAATATGTTTGTGCCCAGTGCATTGATCCCCTGCCTCATCCATAGACCATTTTCCACTCTACTTCCAGGTTAAGTGACTACAACAATCTGAAAATCACAGTGGAAAGTCACCATTAGATGAAAAGATATTTAATAGTTTGTTTTTATATATGTCAAATTGATGTGGTTAAAAGATCTATTATTATAAAGTAAATACCCTACTACATTGGGAATTCCATTTTTACCTACTTCTTTATATTAGGTAGATTTGATCCAAATTTATTGAATTTTATGGCCTGTGAATTTTTCAGCATTTATTTTGTATAGGTGATTACTTAAAGAACAGCACGTTGCAAGATTCATGTTTTGTTTATATAACAGTTGGTTAATCTGACAGTTAAAAAAATTTAATAAAAAAATAAGAAATTACATCCTTGGTGTTTCTTAGTAGTTTTTATTACAGGAGCAGTGAATGCATAATCATAATTACGTGGAGTTGATGATTTTAATTGTTTGGCACTAACATGCTTTTGTCAAGTGGGGGCATCATTGGTCTTTCTTAAGTAAGCTGTGTGTCAAGAATGGTTTTGCTTGTTAAACTTAAGTGATATTAGGGGTAAATAATCATTCCCCTTTCACTTTATTTCAGAGGGCTCCAATTTATGTTTATAGCCAGCACTTTTAACTGATAGCAAAATTTTAAATCCAGAAACATTTAGTAGTTTTCTTAATGGTTTTCAGTTGTACCAGCCTCTAATGTTATCATCACAAAATGTGATCATTACTCAATAAAGAAAGTGACATGTTTGTAAGAATAATAAAAGTTTAGGATAAAAATCTTATGTAGTTTTGGGGTTTTTGTTATCATTGTTTTAAGTACATGAACAAGGGGAAAAACAAAGAATATGCTTAAGATTTAACATACACACAACACATACCCCTAATTGACCTACAAAAGTAGCTTTCAGTGATAATTAAAAGATACTTTGAGCAAATCTAAATTGTGTGCTATTGCTACCAATACCTGACTATTGCTAAGAGCTCTAAATCTATTTTGCCATCATTAAATTTATGTAAGAAATATCTGAGTGTGATTATCATTGTGCTTTCTAAAATGCATGATTACTGCATTTAAAAAACTTACTAGGTTTTTTATCTTTCCACTGCTAACAGTTTGTGCTACAGTTAGACTTCATGATACATTATTTTTAATCTAGTCAAAAAGGAACTATATTTGTACATTTTTGTACTGGGGGAAATTTCTTAGGGTGTAAGAGTTACACAAATATTCAGACTTAAGTATTTAAATACTTTAATATAATGTTTCCATCAATATAGCTCTTGGCTTGTTCTTATGTATGAGTTTAAAATCTTGCATATCTACATCCTTGTCAGGCAAATGCCATAGGCTAAAACTGAAGATAATAACTTAAGATTCATGTCTCCTTCTTGGAAGTTACAGTTGTCTTGAATTGACAGTTTTGAAGGACCTAAACTGACATCAAAGAGTTTAAATGATCTAGTGAGGTCAATTAATGTTAATTTTCATCTTCCATTAAATTATTTTAATGTTTTTCTCTTTTCTTTTTTTCTAGCCGAGTCCTATACCGAGTCCTGTTTTGGGGCGAAAGCCAAATGCTAGTCAGTCATTGCTTGTATGGTGCAAAGAAGTTACAAAAAACTACCGGGGAGTGAAAATCACCAATTTTACTACATCGTGGAGAAATGGTTTATCTTTTTGTGCAATATTACATCACTTTAGACCAGATTTGATGTAAGTAGAAATGTTTTCCCTTCCCTATAAATATTTTATAAATAATAGTTTTTAAAAAAACATAATTTCTTTACGTATGTCCTAAAATAGTTGACTTTGTGTTTCTTTATTACCTACACCTTTTGCTTTTTGAGAAAAGATATGTGTGCCAGAAAGAAAAGTTCCCCTTCTTGATGCCTAAAATCAGTCTTTTCTCTTTAAAAAAAGCAAAACAACAAAACACTTTTTCTTCTTAATCTCATAACAGAACTAACTTCAAATTATTATGAAAATTGTGTGGCTGTTAAAATGAGATGAGACAAATAAGCTGGTAGCTCTTTGTACATTGACAACAAGGGATTACCTCATGGTAAATTTGGTTGTCAAGCCTGGTCTCTGGTGCCCTGCCTTAACTTCTCTTTTAGATGGAAAGCTTCAGGCAATGAAACATGTAATCACTGTTTCTGTTATTTATTTATTTATTTCCTTAATTTTCCACACTATTAGTTTTGTTGATTGAATTGCTGTGAAATTGCTAGTTACTCTTTGGTATTATAGAATGTCACATTTTTAGATTCAGTTTGTTTTAAAAACAGCTGTTTTTTTTTTTTTTTAAATCAAATACTGTATGTACCTACTGTGCCATTTTCTCCCTCAGTGACTACAAGTCTCTGAATCCTCAAGATATTAAGGAGAACAACAAAAAGGTAAGAATTGCCCAGGAGAAAAATATGTACTTTCAAATTTGACTCCTCTCTGGCTTTTGTTAATTTGGGGAAACTGAGGTTGTTTTGTAAGGTCATAACTGCAGCTTACAGAAGGTAGTCTGCTTCCTGCAGTTCAAATAGGATGCATGGTTTACTTTGAGTTGTCATAGCCTTTAAAGATCACAAGTGCCAGACTGGCATCCGATTTTAATATGTGTATGGACTTCGTTAACTGTTAAATTTTTGTTGAAGCATACTGCTTTTATTCAAGATTTAGCTTTTAAAAAGTACACCCAACGCTGGTACACCATAAATGATTATGAGTTTAGAAAAATCTGTTGAGAGGGGATAAGGGCAGGAGCCTAATGAGTTATAAAAGAAAAGGATGCATATGTTCCTAGAAGCAAAAAGATATGAACATTGGATTTTTTTTTTTCATTTTCTGGTAAACTGTACAGTTTTTCCACATAATTAATTAGTATACTGAGGTCAGAGCTTCCCAGTGGGGATATTGATCCTTTGGCCTTCAGGGTAGCTGTGTGAGGCTGAGCTTTCAGAAGTGCTTGGGCCAGCTGACTGTGGCCACAGGCTAACTTAACTATTTACCCCAGTGCACAGTACAACATTATAATTATGAATGTGTACTGTGATACGAGAAAAGAGCGAAACACTAAGTCAACATGTAGTGGTTACTCAGTGTGTTTTGTGCTGCATTGAATTCTTCAACTGAGAAGTTAATGAAATATGTTGTTATCTTAGAATAGGAATTCTTAATCTGGGACATATGGATAGAATTCAGGGGGTTCTTGAACATGACAATCGGGTGAGAATGTATTTTATTTTGTTTTATTAATTCTTTAAATGAAATTCAGCATTTCCTTCAGTTATGAATTTAGGCAGCACACCACTTTAGCATTAGCCATGCCTGAGACTTTATCACCTTGAGAATCTTAGATATTTTGATTGCAGTTGTAATAGCTACAAATATCTTTTAAACTCATCACTTCTTCAAAATTACAGTTGTTAATACAGTCACAAAAAGCACATGTATTGCTGTTTCTCAATTACTAATATTTTCATAGTTTTTCATATAATTGGTTTCTTCTTTAATCCTATGTATTTTATAACCATAAAAGCATTATTCTGAGAAGAGGTTCATTACCAAAAGGATTCATGGAACAACGTGATTAATAACCTCTGGTCTGGACTAAAGTTTTCAGTGTACTTTAAATTAGATAATTAAACCACCAGTGTTAAAAAAATCTATAAATATAAAGGGAACCTTGATAGAAGTTCAGCTAGCAGATGGGAATTTAAGTCAATGATTTTTTACTTTTATTGCTCTCTAAATCCAAAAATTTGTATTGTCATTAAAAATGTTTTTTTCTTTACAAATTCATATGCTGGCCTAGAGAAATACATTTTAAAACTGTCATTTTTTTTTTAATTGAAGTATGCCACCAAAAAAGGTAAATCTTAAAATTTTAGTGTATTTTCTTAATAGAAATCACATCTGTGGTGGGCATGTTAAGAGTAAATCATTTTTCATGAATTATTTTTTGTATAATTTTGTAGACTTGTGTCTCTCAAAGTGAAAGCCTGTTTTCATCAATTAAATTATATCTTTAGATATATTTCTATGCCTGCATTTTTTTTTGCATTTGAATAAAATACTAAGTTAATTTAAACACAGATAAAAGCGTTATAAAATAAATCTTTATTATTTTTATAAAATGAAGTTTTGTTTTGTTTTGTTTTAAATATTTATTCATAAGAGACACAGAAAGGCAGAGGGAGAAGCAGACTCCCTGCGGGGAGCCCGATGTGGGACTTGATTCTGGGACCCTGGGATCACGCCTTGAGCCAAAGGCAGACACTCAACCACTAAGCCACCTAGGCATCCCTAAAGTAAAGTTTTTTATTATTTTTTTTTTATTTATTTATTTTTTTTTTTAAAGTAAAGTTTTTTAAAATACTGTTTGAAATTCTGAAAAAGACTTGTTGATTGTACCCAGCTATGTATTTTTAAGAGTACAGAGATTTGCCTAAAGGCGTCACATTTCTTTCCATTACTTTTTCAGGAAATTAATAATGATGATCATACCTTGCGTTTACATATTGCTACATAGAGAATATCCTATTAATATTTTTCTCAATTAGATCTTGTAGGGCAGGTAATCATGTCTTTTTGAAAAGGTTTTAATTTAGATGATCCTATTCATTGTACAATTGAATAAATAATTGTTAATACAGTCTTTCCTTTTCATCACTTTCCAACTTCCTACCTGATATCTACATTGAGTATCAGTTGCTACCTGCGGATTTATTTCCGGCTTCACACAGTTCTTCCTGATAACCCCATCTGCCCTTGATTGAACTTAAAGCAGCACAAGAAACAAAGCCTGTGTCTTAAGTTCCATGCAGATGCATAACATAACTGGCAAGGACTCCTCCTTGCCAATTAAATAATATCTAGGAATGAATAAGACAATTTTCTTTGAAAGACCTCTTCTTTTTCTCCACATACAAACAGCTAAAAAGGTGATTGACCACAGCAGAAGTTAACCTATGGGAAAATTCCTTTATAAAGTCTTGACCTCCCTTGTAAAAAACCCGGTTTGTTTTTAAATGTTTTTTTAGTGCAGTTAGTGTGCATAAAATGAATTGCTATATGAAGCAAAACACAGGAGATTCCCCACGAGGAAGCTAATCATTTTCCCATCTGTAAAAAGGACTGAATAAAAAAGGTATTTACCTGTGACATATGATCTTAACCAGTATGTCAGTGTTTTAGATAATTGGGAAATGTTTAGAATACTGCCTGTGGTGCTTTTCATGATGGTCTGCAATTGATGTCTGTCAATCAGGTTGTCAAGGCACATGAGGAGGAAAATGACTTTAATTTTCCTAAAACATGTAAAATAACAAACAGGCCTAAACATGCACACCAACTGAGCCATTCACTTGAGTAAATATTTTGAGGTACCTATATTATGAAACATAGTGCTGTGAAAATTGAAGAGATTTTAATATTGCAATTTATTTTTCATTTTCTTTCTTACTTATTCCACAACATTTATTAAACTACAGGAAGAATATGAGACAAGGATTAAATTCAAAGGTAGAAATGCACTTTAACATGTAAGTGCAAAAGACTAATTCCTTCTAAATTGTTACATAACTTCCTAACCTTTCTCTTAAGAAAAGCTTTGCATTATGATCCTACATCTAGGTTGTTGTAAAGTCTAGACATTTTATATTCCAAAGTCAGTATACAGCTAGAGGGTCCTTACCTTTCCCAAGAGTATATCTGAACCTTTAACCATATTTTTAATGCTTCCTAGCAACACAGTGCTGTTTTCAAGGGTTAGTTCAGGATGGTAATAATTAATTGTAAATTGAGAAACAGCTTTGATTCTTCAAAACTAGAAAAACCTGATGTGCCACAGGCATTTAAAGGCTAACAAAAATAATACAATGCAGCCTCACATTCTCAACTACGTTGTACTACTCAAAACATTTCATTCTTTCCAAAATGGATGTAGTGAAAATGCAATCACTCCACTCATTATGAAAATCGGTCTTAATTGGGCATTTAAAAAATGTTTGTATATTCCTGGACTTTAATAACACTTATACTTTATACCAGGTAATCTAGGAGTTAGTTCTTTGGGGTTATGTAGCTATATTTTTTCTTCACAATCACTGCAATTATATGAACATGGTAAAAAGAAGTTGATAGGAATGATAAAACTCTAGATTATTTCTTTATACCTTAGTTCCTTATAAAAATTGATTCTAAGATTTCTTTTTGTTTTAATTCTAATTTTTGCTTATTTTCTTTATTGGAAAAGAATATTTCAATTGCTATTAAGAAACTTTTTTTTTTCTTGCACTTACCCCACTTTTAGAAATTTCTCATGTGAAATTTTGTTCTGTTCTTGTGGCAATAATGTCAGTAACATAGTATGCCCTCCAACAACAACAACAAAATCCATTAAAATTTTGCTTTCTTTTAATGGTAACTAAACTTTATTTTTATAACTTTTTAATTAAAGTATAAATGACATATAACATCATATTGTTATAGGTGTACAACATAATGATTCAATATATTGTGAAATGTTCATCACAGTCTGTCTAGATAATATCTATTCTTTTGCTGTTTTTAAAATGTATGGATTGTTTGAATTATTCAATATATCTTTGTTTTTCCTTTCTTTGAAGGCATATGATGGATTTGCCAGCATAGGAATTTCCCGGTTATTGGAACCTTCTGACATGGTCTTACTGGCAATTCCTGACAAACTGACTGTTATGACTTATCTCTATCAAATCAGAGCACATTTCAGTGGCCAAGAACTGAATGTTGTCCAGATAGAGGAGAACAGCAGTAAAAGCACATACAAAGTTGGAAATTATGAAACAGATACAAACAGTTCTGTTGATCAGGAAAAGTTCTATGCAGAGCTTAGTGATCTGAAACGGGAGCCTGAACTACAGCAGCCTACCAGTGGAGCAGTAGACTTCTTATCGCAAGATGACTCTGTATTTGTAAATGATAGTGGGGTTGGAGAGTCAGAAAGTGAACATCAGACTCCTGATGATCATCTTAGTCCAAGCACAGCCTCTCCGTACTGTCGCAGGACTAAAAGTGACACAGAACCCCAAAAGTCCCAGCAGAGCTCTGGAAGGACTTCAGGATCTGATGACCCTGGAATATATTACAATACAGATTCAACCCACGCACATTTGTTAGGCAAGAAGAGACTACTGAAAGCTGAGACTTTAGAATTAAGTGACTTCTATGTTAGTGATAAGAAGAAGGATGTGTCTCCACCCTTTATTTGTGAGGAGACAGAGGAACAAAAGCTTCAGACTCTAGACATTAGTAAAAACCTGGAGAAAGAAAAATTAGAGAATTCCAGACCCTTAGAATGCAGATCAGATCCTGAATCACCTATCAAAATACCAAGTTTATCTCCCACTTCCAAACTTGGATACTCATACAACAGAGATGCAGACCTTACAAAGAAAAAACGAACTTCCCTGAGGCAGACAGAGTCTGATCCAGATACTGACAGAACCACTTTAAATCATGCAGATCATTCCACTAAAACAGTCCAGGTAAGTGAATTAGAATGACGAATACCTATATTCAGTAAATAGTTATTCTGAATATTTTGGAGGTTTTTATATTTTATAGAGCACTTTCAAATGCTACAAATGGTTAAAGGTAAAGTATAATTACCCATTATAGAAAAACCTAAACTATACCTGCACTTCATTTAAAGTTTATGTTATAATATATTAAGCCTACAAATAAATCCAAATTTGAACATTCTAGAATAAAGAATGTCAGTTTTTCAAATCCAAATATTATTTACCTATAAAAACAGAACATTTCACTGTAAGAATAAAGTCAGAGATATTTCACTATTCCATTTAGTAGGAATACTTTCTGAAAATGTGTAGTGCTAAATTATATATTTCCCATTTAGAATATTGTCTTCAAATATTTTAGTTATATTAGTGTTTTCAGTCCCATCATTACTTGTGTTTAAAAATTCCAGTAATATCCAGATTCCTCCCCACAAGAGGAAAATGACACAGATTTTTATACAAATATTTACTATATTTAATTGAATCTCTGGCACCATAAATTATAAGACATACCATTATTTTAGGTACCAAAAAGAAAGAAAAACACTGCCAGTAAATTATGATAAATGGTTTTCTTATCACATAGAATTTTTATTTTATTTATTTTTTTTAAAGATTTTATTTATTTATTCATGAGAGACACAGAGAGAAAAAGAGAGAGGCAGAGACATAGGCAGAGGGAGAAGCAGGTTCCATGCAGGAAGCCCGAACCCAGTCCGGGATCCCAGGATCATACCCTGAGCCAAAGGCAGACTGACGCCCAACCACTGAGCCATCCAAGCATCCCTAGAATTTTTATTTTATACATATTGAACAAATTCTTTTAGACTTATTCAAGCATGGATTTTTTAAATCATATAACACTCTATGTATGCATAAAAAAGGAGTTTAAGTAAAATTGTTTAAGGTATAATTCTTTAGAATTAGAATTTAAAATCCAACTCTTCGGATCACTTTTTGATTTGGAATTGTTGGTATTCCTGGTTTTTCCAGGCAGTGTTGTCCTCTGTGCCATCAAAAGCATGATGTTACAGCAGTGGTCCTCAGTATGATCTAGGGACGTCTGAGGCTCTCCTAACCTCTTTCAGAGAGCCCCCAAAGTTGAAGCTACTTTCATAGTAATAATAGAACCTTATTTATCTTCTTCACTTTTGTTCTCTCACAAATGTACAGTGGTGTTTTCTGAGATCTCAAAAGATTGAATACAAAAGTAAATATGATGGGCGCCTGGGTGACTCAGTCTGTTAAGGGTCTGCCTTTGGCTCATGTCATGATCTCTGTTAAGGGTCTGCCTTTGGCTCATGTCATGATCCCAGGGTTCTGAGACAAAGCCCCACATCAGGCTCTCTGCTTAGTGAGGAGCCTGCTTCTCCCTCTCCCTCTGCCTACTGTCTACTTGTGCTTTTTCTCTCTCTGTCAAATGAATAAAATCTTTTAAAAAAAAGTTGACGTGAGAATCCAGTTGCCTGCTATTAAGCCAGATATTAAAGAGATTTCCAAAAAACACAAAATAATGCCATTCTCACTTATTTTTTGAAGTATTTTTGTTAGAATATGTTAACCAGTCCAGGTGGCTCAGCCATTTAGCGCCGCCTTCAGCCCAGGCCGTGATCCTGGAGACCCAGGATCGAGTCCCACGTCAGGTTCCCTGCATGGAGCCTGCTTCTCCCTCTGCCTGTGTCTTTGCTTCTTTCTCTCTCTGTGTGTGTCTCTCGTGAATAAATAAATAAAATCTTAAAAACAACAAAAAAAAGAATATGTTAACTTCTCATGGATTTATAGGGTTTTTTAAAAAGATATTTATTTATTTATTTATTTATTTATTTATTTATTTATTTATTTATTTATTTGAGAGAGAGTACAATTCAGGGTGAGGGGAAGAGTAGAGGGAGAGGGAAAAGCAAACTCCTTGCTGAGCCCAGAGCCTGATGCAGGCCTCAATCCCAGGACCCCAAGATCATGACCTGAGCTGAAGGCAGCTGCTTAACTGACTGAACCACCCAGCTGCCCCTATTATAGTATTTCTAAAGGAATGGATAAGCAATTTTCAACATTTCTGTGTTTTAATTTCCAAAGTGATAAGTAGATATAACCGACATAAAGAAGAGCCTTTTGAGATCCTCAGTAATTTTTAAGCACCTGTAGGAGTTCTGAGACCAAAAAATTTGAGAACCTCTGAATTACATTTTTTACAGTTTTCTCTGGTGTTCTCAGTAATACTCATTGATAGTAACATCTTCTTGACCTTATCAGAAGGTCCTGGGGCCCCTGGGTGGCTCAGTCAGTTGGGCGTCTGCCTTTGGCTTGAGTCATGATCTCAGGGTCCTGGGATCAAGCCCCATGTCTGGCTCTCTGCTTGGTGGGGAGTCTGTTTCTCCCTTTCCCTCTGTGCGCGCGCTCTCTCTCTCTCTCTCTCTCTCTCAAATAAATAAATAAATAAATAAATAAATAAATAAATAAAATCTTTTTCTCTCTCTCTCTCAAATAAATAAATAAATAAAATCTTTTGAAAAAGGAAGGTCTCAAGATAAGATTTTCAGACAATAACCTGGAGTTATATTCCATTTTCAATTACTACTCAAATGTTTGTTAACTGAAACATCAGTTACCCTGGATGGGACTAGAGGATATTATGCTAAGCGAAATAAGTCAATCAGAGGAAAACAATTATCATACGATCTCACTCATATGTGGAATTTAAGAAACAGAACAGTGGAACATAAGGGAAGAGAGGCAAAAATAAAATGAAATCAGAGAGGGAGACAAACCATAAGAGACTCTTAATCATAGGAAACAAATCGAGGGTTGCTAGAGAGGAGGAGGGTAGAAGGATGGGGTAACTGGGTGATGGACATTAAGGGGGGGCTCGTGATGTAATGAGTACTACATATTATATAAGACTGGTGAGTCACTGACCTCTACCTCTGAAACCAGTAATACATTATATGTTAATTAATTGAATTTAAATAAAATTTTTAAAAAAGAAATCAGCGTGCCAAAGTATAAAAGAAAAAGGGGGATTGCAGTCTTGCCACCTGAAATATCAAGCAAATATATATGTAGGCCTTGATGGCTGTCTTGACTACCACCTGGCTGACAAAGATTATAAGATGTCATCAATTTTAAGTTTTCAGAGTTGTTAGGAAAAAACATGCATCTTCAAATCAAAGAAATACAGTAGCTAAAAAAGTAAGCCCCTGTTCTAATAAAATGTCTCAAATTACAGATTCTAAGTACTTTAACTTTTAGGATAGCAAAGCTTTCAAGTCATCAGAGTGTCCATACACAGCAGATAATCAAGAAACATCCAGTGATTAACAACTGCAGAATTTGGTGAGCCTAAGTTGAAAGTATTACTCAGTACAGATTTTTCTTATGACCCAGATTTTTAAGGTAAATGTATTTAGTTAAATCTAGAAATTGATTAATGTTTAAAAATTAAAAATACTTTGGACTGGGAATCAGTATACCTGGATTCTTTTGTTGGCTCTACTAATAATTACCAGTGTGACATGTTAATTAGCCATTTGAATTCTTTTAATCTGATTTTCCACATATATTAAGTGAAATAATCTCTAAGAGTCTTTTTAGCTCTAAAACTCTATCATACTTTGAGCTATTCAGGAGGTTTAAATGATGTATAGTAAATCCACAGGATGATAGAGGCGGTATCTATTTATGACTCTATATGTGTTTGTTTATTGTCCATTAGTTTAATGGTCAGAATTTTGTTTAGGGTGAAGTTAAAAGTTTGTTGTTTTTTGTCAGAAGTACTGCCTGACACAAAAAAATTGTAATGTGACTTCAGTATTTTATAGGTTTTTAAAATTGGGCAGTTTTAGCAGCTAACTTTGAACAATAAAAAAGAAATGTTTTTTTCTTTTACATACTATCTTTCATCAGTGCTAATATATGCATTTTTTTTTTGCATTTTAACTTCTCTGAAATCAAGATGCTACTTAGATAGTATGTTATAGTTTGACAATGTTTTTTCTTCCTTAGTACTTCATAAAATAATAGTACATCTAGTAGCTAATAGTATTAGATTTCTGAGAGGAAACTTGGTAACTTAATATGGCTACATAGACTTAGAGTCATAATGTTGCCCATTTGAGTAGCTAATACATGTAATGATGACCTTTATATATCTATATCTCTCATATGGTATTCATCTTTGTCTGACTTATTTCACTTAGCATAGTGCCCTCAAGATCCATGCATGTTGTCACAAATAGTAAGATTTCATTCCTTTTTATGGCTGACTGATGTACCCTGAGAGTGTGTGTGTGTGTGTGTGTGTGTGTGTATCACAATTTCTTTGTCCACTCATCCATCAGTGGACACTTAGATTGTTTCCATATCGTAGTTATTGCAGGTAATGCTGCAGCGGGTGCATAGGTGGCTCAGTCAGTTGGATCTTTGACTCTTGGTTTCAGCTCAGGTGGTGATCTCATGGGTTATGGGATCAAGCCCTGTGTTGGCTCCGCCCTCAGCAGGAAATCTGCTTAGAGATTCTCTCCTTCCATTCCTTCCCAACTCGAGCATGGGAGTATACACATGTATTCGTGCTCTCTCTCTCTCTCTCTCTCTCTCTCTCTCAAATAAATAAACCTTTAAAAATAATAATGCTGAGGCGAACATGGAGTGCATACGTCTTTTTGAATTAGTGTTTTTGCTCTCTTCAGGTAAATACCCAGAAGTGGAATTTCTGGATCATAGGGTATTTCTATTTTTAAATTTTTTAAGGAATCTCCATCCTGTTTACCACAGTGGCTGCACCAATTTACATTCCCACCAACAGAGTACAAGGGTTCTCTTTCTCTACATCCTCACCAACACTTATAATTCCTTGTCCTTTTTTATAATAGCCATCTCAACAGGTGTGAAGTTATATCTCTTTGTGGTTTTAATTTGCATTTCCTTAATAATTAGTGATATTAAGCATCTTTTCATGTACCTGTGGCCTTTTGTGTGTCTTTTTTGGGAAAAATGTCTATTCAAATCTTCAGCCCATTTTTTAACTGGATTACTATTGAGTCGTCTGTTCTTTATATATTTTGGATATTAACTCCTTCCTAGATACATGATTTGCAAATATTTTCTCCCATACAGTAGAGTCCTTTTCGTTTTGTGGGTGTTTTCCCTCATTCCGCAGAAACTTTTTAATTTAATATAGTCCCATTGTTTATTTTTTTCTTTGTTGCCTTTGCTTTTGGTATCAAACCCAGAAAAATCATCACCAAGACCATTGTCAAGTTGCTTACCAGCGTTTTCTTCTAGGAGTTTTATGGTTTCAGGTCGTATGTTCAAGTCTTTAATCTACTTTGAGTTAATTTTTGTATATAGTGTAAGGCATCCAGTTTCATTCTTTTGCATGTAACTGTCTAGTTTTCCCAGCATTATTGAAGAGACTGTCTTTTCCCCCATTGTATATTCTTGGCTCCTTAGTTGTAAACTAATTGGCCATATATGTTTGGGTTTATTTCTGTGCCCTCTATTTTGTTCTGTTGATCTATGTTGTCTGTTTTTATGCCAGTACCATACTGTTTTGATTGCTATAGCTTTGTGATATAGTTTGAAATCAGGGAGCATGATGCCTCTGATTATTTTTATTATTTTTATTTATTTATTTATTTATTTATTTATTTATTTATTTATTTATGATAGAGAGAGAGAGAGAGAGGCAGAGACATAGGCAGAGGGAGAAGCAAGCTCCATGCACCGGGAGCCTGACGTGGGATTTGATCCCGGGTCTCCAAGGTCGCGCCCTGGCCCAAAGGCAGGCGCTAAACCGCTGCGCCACCCAGGGATCCCCTATTTTTATTTTTCTTCTTTTTAATGCATTGTCTAAAATTTTGGTAATAAATATGAATCACATTTACAATTTTAAAAAAAAGTTTGTTTCTATGTGCTCTTAACACCAAAGCAGTCTTACACAGTCTTTCTGTGTAACTAACTAGGATCCTTAAACGTGGTGGACTCCTGAAATTTAGAGCCAGTGGGGTCTTAAGGATGTTATACTCTAATCACCAATTTTATTTTATTATTATTTTTTTAATCACCAATTTTAGAGCTAGTGGGATTTTAAAAATGATCTCCCCTCATTTTAAACACGAGGCAATTGAGATATTTTTTAAAATATAATAATAGTTAACATTTAATCTAGTGCTCAGGACATTACTCTATTTTACTTAATCTTTATCCATATGAGAATTGATCTATTTTTAGCCCCATTTTATAAATGAGAAAACTGAGGCTTAGGGAGATTGAGTAATTTGTCCACAATTAAGTGATATATTTAGTATTTGAACCAAGGTCTGTCTTACTCCAAGGTTTTTAAGTGTCATGTAATGGAATACAGTATAGCTTTTAAGTGACCCGTTCAATGTTACATTACTTACTATTAGTGGAAGAAGGATTAACAGCCTGCTGTCTTGACTGCAAATTCAGTATTCATTTAATTAATCTGGTCTGGTTTTGAGAAAGTGTTGATTTGTAACCAGTTTAAATGAAGTGACCAATTCTATTCTATTATATCCTATCAACATGACAAAAAATCTATCATTATCACTTATATATTTCAATTATATCTATTAAGTGAAGAAGTTTTGTTTAATCCTCTTAAAACCTTGGGTGATGAAAATGTTCTGGAATTAGATAATGTTGATGGTTCACAACCCTGTGAATATAGTAAAAACCACTGAACTGTGGTTATGTATTGCCTAAAATTTAAAAAAAAATTTTTTTAAATAATTTTTAAAAATTATTTAAAAAAATTTTTTTTCCTTGGTTAAGACTGCAGGAAAGAATTTAAAATAGTTATATTAAAATGTAAAAATTTTGATATCTGAAAATAATGTAACGATTTTTTTTAAAATTTTACATTATACCAAATAAAGTAATATGCTTACTCTTTATTACCTCTTTCTTGACCATGAATGCTACTTAAAATTGAACCAAACCTATACAATGACAGAGAAGTAAAAGAAATTAAATATCAGAGTAATAGTAATAGCCATGTAAAGCCAGAAGTTGACTATTTTTTGGAAGAAAAAAGTAATTTGAACTATAAACATTATGGATATTTGTGTTTTGAATTAATATTCTCATTTAAGAACTGATTTCCATTGGTGGTCATTACCTATTGTTACCTGAAAATATATTGTAAGATTACAAATTAATCCAAGAAAATACTCTTCCAATTCTGTTGTTAGTTATTTTGTTGTAAGGTAAGTGAGCAATGGAGAAAACCAATTTTATTTTTTTTAAACAAAATATGATAGTTTTGAATTTTCTATAAATGTTGTTAAGTATTTAAAGGATTATTGTCACAGATTTCAGTATCTTTCAACATACCAATTTGGAAGACACCTTGTTATCAGTCCTATAAGACTATAAGAAATAAAATTTTTTAAAAATGTCTTTGCCAGGTTATACTGTGATTAGCAAATGTGAAGAATGTATATAATATATATTATGCTTTATGGGAATATATTCTAGTAAAAATGGAAATTAAATGTAATCCAGTTTTAGGTAGCAAAGATATATTTCCTATATGTCAAGATTTTCTACAGTTTCTAGTCAGCACTAATATATTCTTTAAATAATCTCATAAAACTACAGTCTTATTCCTGATCTCTATTATTTTGACAAATAATAAAACCATTGATTAGTTTATAAATATAGATTATATGTTTTTATTTTTTGAGTTCCTAATTCTATATTTTTGCTTTTAAGCATCGAATGTTATCAAGACAAGAAGAACTTAAAGAAAGAGCAAGAGTTCTGCTTGAGCAAGCAAGAAGAGATGCAGCTTTAAAAGCAGGAAATAAGCAGAATCCCAGTGCAGCCACACCACTCTGCAACAGGCAGCTAAGTGATGTGAGGAACATTGGTTAAAAGGCTATAAAATTATTGCAATCATGGGAGTGAGGGGAGTAATTATACTTCTGCTAAGGCATTTTTTAGAATTTTTAATTCTAGTTAACGTACAGTGTTAGATTAGTTCAGGTTTACAATATAGTGATTCAACAACTCTGTCCATCACCCAGTGCACACCATGACAAGTGCATTTCTTAATCCCCGTCACCTGCTTCACCCATATCCCCACCCATATCCCCCTCCTGGAAACCATCAGTTTGTTCTTGCTAAATCATTTTTTCACTGACTTTTTATATGGGGAAGATACTTGGTACATTTATTGAATTGACAAATTCATACTTGGAAGAACAGGTTATAATTATTCCTATACAGCAGTGTTAGCTATAAGGAAAAGTAAGTTTTTGGAATATAATTTCTGTATATACATGAATAATCTATTTTTGTAATTTAATCGTGCTTTAAGATTGTATTTTATCTATGGTTTTATAATGGCTGTTTTATATAATATATATATATATATATATTTTTTTTTTTTTTTTTTTTTTACTTAACCCCATGAAGTAGATGTTCATCTACTTTCCAGATTAGAAAACTGAGGCTGATAGATAACGGTAATTTGTACAGAGTTGCAGAGTTAGTAAATGATAAATCCAGTATTAGAATTTGAGCCTTCTCAGACTAGAATCAGTGTTCTTTTTTATCATATATTGTTATCTCTATGTTAAACCACTTTTTAATACATATTTTTTGTGTAGTGCTTCACAAATAATAATGAATGAATGATAGTAGAATCCCTTAAATTTAAGGGGACAGGAAACTCTTCATGAATCTGAAAACTGTGGCATCCTACCTTACTGTCAAACTCACATATACAAAACTGCATGCCCTTTTTTTTTTTTAATTAAGATTTTCTTTTCTTTTCTTTCTTTTTTTTTTCCCAGAGTTTTAGGTTCACAGCAGAATTAAGGGAAAGGTACAGAGATTTCCTATATACACCCTGCACCTACACATGCAGGGCTTCTCCTCTTAACAGCATCCCACACAGAGTGATATATTTGTTAGAACTGATAAACCTACACTGACACATCATAATCACCCAAAATCCACAGCTTACATTATGGTTCCCTCTTGGTGTTGTACATTCTAAGAGTTTGGACAAATTTATATTGGTATGTATCCATCAATATGGTATCATAGAGTATTTTCACTGCCCTAAGAATTTTCTTTTGCACTTGTTCATCCCTTCCACCACTCCCAAACTCTGGAAACCTGATAATTTTACTGTCTCCATAATTTTTCCTTTTTCAGAATGTCATATAGTTGGAATCATATAGTATATAGCCCTTTCTGAATGGCTTCCTTCACCTAGTAATATGCATTTAAGGTTCTTCCATGTTTTTGACAGGTAGAAAGATCATTCCTTTTTAGTGCTGGATAATATCCCATTGTCTGGATGTACTACAGTTTATTTATCCATTCACCATTTATTATTCACCACTCACCTGGACATCTTGATTGCTTCTAATTTTTGGCAGTTAGGAATAAAGTTGTTATAATCATCCATGTGTAGGCTTTTGTGTGGACATAAGTTTTTAACTCCTTTGGGTAATTAACCAAGAAACATGATTGCTAGATATTATGGTAAGAGTGGCAATTTTTTACAAAAGTAAATACAAACTATGTTCCAAAATTGCTGTCCCATCTTGATTCCCACCAGCAGGTAAGAATTCTTGTGGTGCTCTACATTTTCATCAACATTGAGTATTGTCAGTGTTCCAGATTTTGGCCATTCTAAAAGGTGTTTACTGGTATCTCATTGTTTTAATTTACATTTCCCTGATGACATATGATTTGGAGCATCTTTTCATATGTGTATGTGCAATATGTAGATCTTCCTTTGGAGAGGTTTTTAACCAGGTTGTTAGTTTTTTTTATTGTTGAGTTTCAACAGTTCTTTGTGTATTTTAGGTATAATCTTTCAGAGTTTCTACATAGGTAATCATGTCATCTGTGATCAGATACTTTTATTTCTTTCTTTCCATGCATTTGTTTAAACATACCTTTCAGATAAGAGCTTAATAACCTCTGACTTTGAGCAGTGTTTTTTACACTTTAAGTCTTTATATAATTGATACAAAATCAGTTTAGTGGGCTGCAGTAATTATTTTTAATGAAAAGGAATATAATAGAATAAAAATCTCAGAATACATCACATGTAGTAAGCATAGTATTTTTGTCTGAAAATTCCTTTAGTTATGTGGGTTAAATGTGCTTATTCAGTCTTGATAAAAAATGTATTTTTAAACTGTTGGTTATGATAAAAATGAGAAGGCTAAATCTAGCAGGCCATCTTTAAGTTTTGTAGCCTCTATCCCAACTCTTTCAGTACCTAATTATCTGTTATATCATTAATTTGTTGGTCATTCATCAGATATTCATTGAGTGTCTGAACTGAGTGTATTCATAGTGACAGAAAAGACTGAGCTTCTTCCATCATGGAGTTTACATTATGGTGGGAAGACACACATAATAATAAAGTACTAGAGTGTGAAAACTATGTGGTATACTATAAGATAATTTAAATAAGTGAGGGCTTAAGTGATCTGAGGAGCAGACATTTGAACTAAGATTTGATGGGTGAAAGGGATCCAGTGAAGTGAAGAACCACAGAAAGAAATATCTCTTTAAGAAAAGTTATTTGGGGGGTACCTGGATCGCTCAGTCAGTTGAGTGTCACAGTCTTGATATAATCAGAGGTCATGATCTCAGGGTCATGAAATCGAGCCCCACATCAGGCACCATGCTAGATGTGGAGCCTTTAAAATTCTCTCTCCCACTCTCTTAAAAAAAGTTATTTTTGTTGATACTATATTTTGTTTTTGATACACCTTGTTTCATAGTTATTTCAGGCTGTAAAAATTAGAGAGAATGTATAGCTCTATGTTTTTCCATTGTGTTGATTTTGAATACAGAATACTTGAGTTTGTTTTTTTTTAACATTTTGTTTATTTATTCATGAGAGACCCAGGCAGAGGGAGAAGGAGGCTCCATGCAGGGAGCCTGATGTGGGACTCCATCCCTGGACGCCAGGATCACGACCTGGGCTGAAGGCAGATGCTCAACTGCTGAGCCACTCAGACATCCCAGAATACCTGAGATTTAAATGATTTGCCACGTAGATCTTTAAAAGAAGTTACTTTACCTATGCATAAACTTTACATACATAAATAATTATCATTGAATGTTTATCAACCACTTACTATTTGTTAAGCAGGATTCTAAGTGATTTAACATGGATTTTCTCATTTAATCTCCACAACAATTGTATGAGCTATTATCATCCCTATTTTACAGTTGAGAAAACTGACAAATTAACGAATTGCCCTATGGTCACACAGCTAATAAGTAACAGAGCCAAGAATTGACACCTAAACAATTTGATTTCAGAGATTTTGCTTTTAAAGCATTGTGTTATATTTCCTTTTTTTTTTTTTATTTTACTGACATCCTTGTGAAATAGAAATAGATACTAATTGTTTTATCTTTTATAGAGACTAAGAAAATGAGTTAGGAAAAAATTTTTAAATTTACCTAGAGTTGCAGACAGTGATAAATGAGGCTTAGAATCCAAGTATCCCAACTTTTTAAGAAGATGATAATTGAATTTTTCATTTGGTTTATTCATTTATTACTTCAGACTTTCAACATTTATTTTATTGGTTGTCCTTCTGTTGAAGGCACCAGTAATTTATATTCTTTATTTTTCTAATAAAACTTAAACTTTTATCTAAATTATATTAGTGTGAATTCAATATCAGAAGTTACTTACTAAAACATCTCTTTATTTTTTAAGATTTTATTTTTAAGTAATCTCTACACCCAACCTGGGGCTCCAACTCACAACCCTGAGATTGAGTCACGTACTCTATTGACTGAACCAGACAGACACCCCAAAACATTTCTTATTCTATGTTGTGACATCTTACATTTGTAAAATTTATAACTTGGATTTTAAGAAACATGACGCTGGTGACGTTTTATTGATGACTCTTTCATACTGCTGGTCGCATGTAACTTGCCACACTTTTCTAGAAAGCAATTAGACTTCATCAAGAAATGTTCATTTCCCGGGACGCCCAGGTAGCTTACTGGTTTAGCGCCTGCCTTAGGCCCAGGATGTGATCCTGGAGTCCTCGGATCGAGTCCCGCATCAGGCTCCCCGCATGGAGCCTGCTTCTCCCTCTGCCTGTGTCTCTGCCTCTCTCTGTGTCTCTCATGAATAAATAAATAAAATCTTTAAAAAAAAAAAAAAGTTCATTTCCCTATGCAGGTGTTCATCACAATGTTACCTGTAATAGCAAAAACTACAAAATGGTAGTTGTGCAAAATAGGGGAATGATCAAATAAATTGTAACAAATAAATATACTTGTCATGGAGCCATTAAAACTTACCTATACAATAATGCTTGAAAGAATATGGAAAGGACATAGGAGAATGCTCACAATATCCAAATAAATGTACTTGTTATATAGCCATTAAAACTTATCTATATAGGGACACCGTCTACGGCCATACCACCCTGAACGCGCCCGATCTCGTCTATATAGGGACGCCTGGGTGGCTCAGTTGTTGAGCGTCTACCTTTGGCTCAGTGGGTGATTCCGGATTTCCGAGTTCGAGTCCTGCATCAAGCTCCTTGTGTGGAGCCTGCTTCTTCCTCTGCCTGTGTCTTGGCCTCTCTCTGTGTTTCTCATGAATACATAAGTAAAACCTTTAAAAATAATAAACAAATAATAAAATATTTTTAAAAACTTATCTCTACAATAATGTCTTAAAAATTATTGAAAGGACATAGGAGAATGCTCACAATAATCTTTTGTATAAAAAAGATAAAAACTATACAGGGCATATGAACTTCATTTTGAGATGATAGACTTTTTATATGCATTGAAAAGGACAGAAAGGAAAATAATCAATATATTTACCATATTTATCTCTAAGGGGTAATACAACAAATAGCTTTTGTGGGGTTTTCCCCCTTATTTCTGTTTTAAAAATATGCCACGTTAAGATTTTTTCAAACTAGGGAAATTTGTGGTATCCAAAATAAGTATTTTTAGCACAATTGTTTTCTTAGTGTACCCAAACAAACTTGACTTCAGTATTTCTAAGATAACATGTGTGTACAGTTAATGATGCTAGTTTGTACATAGGTGTGGAATAAATGGCAGATTTAGCAATAGCAGTCCTGTTCACACTGAGAAGACATGAAATTCTCAATGCCTATTGTTTGTGATTGATGAGTAGTAATCATGATATCTCATAAAGTATCTCATAGTTTCTTGGACTGCCACCTATGTAATTTGGGTTAGTTGTCTTCTATTCATTTATTGTTATAGTTGTTGCTTTTCCCAGAAAGAGCAGCTCCATGCTGCCTGGCTAGTAGGCTACATGCCAAGCTGGTCACTTTGTTGCATTTGTTTCCCACTTAACCCAAAGTTGTATCCTATTGCAAATGAAACCATGCTTTAAACAGTCCCAGAGATATTTTCTTTACCCTCTCTTTCAGGTTATCTTTTGCTGCATAAAAAAATCACCTTACTGGCATGAAACAGCCACTGGCTATGCTCACAGATTCTGTGATTTAGGCATTGGGATAGGATACTGTGAGAATGGCTTGTTTTTGTTCCATTACTTATGGGACTGGGTTTTGGCCAGGACTTCTGCTAGACTATCAATTGGAATACCTTCATGTAGCCTTTGCATATGGTCTCTCCACTGTCTCTCCATTCTCTCCACGTGGGCTAATTTAGGCTTCCTCACAGCATGGTGGCTGAGTCTATGAGCAAATGTCCCAGGAGAGTAAGGCAGACATGCATGACATTCTCATGATCTAGCTTTAAAAGTCATGTTGCATCACTTTTGGTATACAGGTGGCCTAAGCAGCCACAGAGCTCCACCCAGGTTTAAGGAGCAGAAACATAGACCCCACACCACTGAATGAGAGGAGGGTCAAAATCATACTGTAGGAGGAATATGTGGCATAGGAGATACTATTGCATCCTCCTCTCAGTTACAGTTTAAACTCAATATGGGATGCCTAGGTGGCAGTCAATTAAGCATCTGACTCTTGATTTTGGCACTCAGGGTTGTGAGATTGAGACCAGCATTGGCCTCCACGCTGGGTTAGAGTCCACTTAAGATTCTCTCTCTGCACCCCCTCCCCGTCCCTCCACACAGCCCCCAAAATAAAATAAAATAAAAAATAAACTCAGTTTTAAAACTTTCTTGTGCATTCTGCTATTGCTTATTTTTTCAGAAAAGTCAAGCTCTGTATGGATGTGTTATGAAGAGCATCAATTTCATGAACTAAATAGTACATCCTATAACTATTATTCTAGTTTTGACACTTGATGCTCTGGGGGTCTTATAGCTTAGTTTAGTGAAATGATAATAGAAGGAGAATATTAAATGGCAGATCAGTACATTTGTACAAATATAGAAGTTAGACCTTGCTGTTGTTTTTTAGTATTTCAGTTTAGTATACAGTTTGATATCAGGTTGATATTTTTTCCAAGAACATAATAGTTTTCTTAATTTGGTCATTTTCTTTATCATTTCTGATAGCTCTTATATGTACAGATTAGATTTATTTAGCAGTACTGCTCATAATTTGGAAAAGTAGGATAGCCAACTTGGGATACAAAAGGAACAGGGAAAATGCCCAATTTCATCTCTTGAGCAATTGAATGTGAATTAGGTAATACTAAAACTAGAAAATGCTTAATTTCTCTAAAATCTGTTTTCCATTTATAGAATGGAAGCAAAATTCCTTTTTTCCTTGTGTGACATTCAAATTAATAGGTATCCGCAGTGAAGGGGGTAAGGGAACCATGACTAATGCCATTCCCACTTCAGTGTCAGCATCTCTTTCACTCCGGAGAGATCAAAAGACTTCTGGTAAATAAAAAGAGAAGGTCTAACTGAAAAAAAAAAGCTGGCATCTAATTTAGTGAACTGATTGCTACTATTTTCACTTGTTTATGTGCTTTAATTTGTGCCTTAATTTACAGTGCTCTTACTTTAAATTTTATTGTAAATTATCTTGCCCATCATATTGTATGCTACTGTATTGAAAGTTGAGTTGCTGGAGGGGACAGATATACCTGCTGCTACCCACTGCTTTTTGTGTTCTCAGTTTACCTGAGAATTGCACTATGAGGTTTTGTTTTGTTTTGTTTTGTTTTTTTAAGATTTTATTTATACATGAGAGATACAGAAAGAGGGGCAGAGACACAGGCAGAGGGAGAAACAGGCTCCATGCAGGGAGCCCAATATGGGACTCGATCCCGGATCTCCAGGATCACGCCCTGGGCCGAAGGCAGGCACTAAACTGCTGAGCCACCCAGGCATCCCGCGCTATGAGTTTAAAAAAAAAAAAAAATGCTACCTAGGAGTGACCAGTTTTGAATAAATGAGACCCTGACCTTAAATTTTTAAGAGTTCACTGAAGAGTTTACTGTTCCATACTCGATTGACGACACGCTGATTTAGGACTTTGTCAGCATTTTCTATCTTTTCTCCTTTTGAACTGTTTTTTTTTTTTTAATTCTTTCTTTCTTTCTTTCTTTTCTTTTCTTTTTTTTCTTTTCTTTTCTCTCTTTAGAGAAAGAGAGAGAGAGAGAGAGATAAAGAATGTGAAATAGGTGGGGAAGGAGAGAGAATCTTAAGTAGGCTTAACACCCAGGATGGAGCCCAACAAGGTGCTTGATTTCATGAGATCATGACCTGAGCTGAAATCAAGAGTTTGATGCTTAGCTGACTGAGCCACTCAGGCCCCCCTCAACTCTTTTTCTATAAAACTAACCTAGGACCTTCTGATGAACAGGAATAAGAATGAGAAGAGCTATTTTAATAATTTGTATTGGAGTACTTGAGGCTTATAGTGCATGGGACAGTGTCCATGTACCGAGTACAGGTTACCTCCTTTTAAGATTTTTGTATCTAGTTCTGGGTTGAGAGTGAGAATTTACAGAGGATTCAGAGAAATAAAGGTTTGAAAGCAAATACCTACATATAATGAAAGACAAGCTTATAAAATATAAAGGGAAAACTAGGAAATAGTTTAAGAAGTACTAATTTGAGCATATGAAGGCTCAGAATCTTCCTGGTAACTCTAACTTACAGATGGAGTAAACTTCCCAACCACACAGCATGGCCTTATACAAAGGTCCTTGCAAATCCTGTTCCTTACCTTTCTATCCTCATCTCTTTCTTCTCTGTTATTATTCACTCCACAGTCCAGCTCTACTAAGTTGCTTGCAGAGAGAACGTGGCATATTCTTCAATTCCTGCATCAAGCATTGGCTATTTTCTCCCTGAAATGCCTCTCTTTGTTTGTCAGGTTCCACTGAAATACTTATTCTATGAGTATCTGTATCTTGGTTTCTAGCAGTAAAGCTAACTCTCCTTCCTGTATCGTTTTCTTTTTTTTTTTTTTCCTGTATCTTTTTCTAATATGCTGTACATATCTCTCCCATTGCATTTATCCTGTACTATTGCCAAATTATATATCTTTCTCTTGCTCAGCTATAAGCTATTCAAATACAAGAACCTGGTATTCCTATCACCAATTTTTTAAAAAGATTTTATTCATGAGAGAGACAGAGAGGCAGAGACACACGCAGAGGGGGAAGCAGGCTTCCTGCAAGGAGCCCAATGTGAGAGTCGATCCCAGATCCTGGGATCACACCCTGAGCCAAAGGCAGACGCTCAATCACTGAGCCACCCAGGCATCCCCTTATCACCAAACTTTAAGTAAATGTTTATTCAATGAATAAATACAGGCTATTTTTCATATTTTCTGAGTTTCAACTAATAAGAACATGAGCTTAAGCATGAAAAATTTGGGTTACTGTAAGGAGTTTCTTGGTCGTAAATGTTTGTAAACAGGGAAGATGTCTACTGAAGAATCCTGCTTTAAAGCAGGATTGATTATCATTGGGCCGAGAAAGTTACAGTGTCTGCCCCCCTTTCTTGGGTCAATTACAGAGGTAACTGGCCACCTTGGGACTTAAGGTTCCCTGTATCATCCTTTTTTTCCTTTATTGAATCCTACGTTGTGATACCTTTCTTTGTTGTTATGATGTGTACGCACCAAATCCTCTCACACACCTGTCCTTCCTGGATGCTGGGACCTCTGATTAGAGTTCAGCTCCCAACTCTGCCTTGAAGCACACCACTCTACCAAACATTACCTCTTGTATAAATTAGTATAGCTTTAGGCTGGAAATTGGGAAGCAATTTCTAAGACACTGAAAACAACTCTGGGTAATCTTATCTGGTGGATCCTTATGTACAGACTATGTAAGTTATCCCAGGAAAGATTTGAGCTAAAATTTATTTTAAATGGCAACTCAGATATTATAAACCTTATTAATTTTTCTTAATTTTTGCCAAGACCAGTATTGCATGTTTTAATGAGAACTTGCTAAGCTAGCATATATTGCACTTAGATCCCTTTTAGTAGTTTACATGACTCATTTGTGTCTGTGCCTTTAGATGTCCATTTAACCTGTTTCAGGCGCTTCCTGAAATTATTTTTCTCTAGGAAACAGATTTCATTGTTGTGAGTCTCTCTGATTTGTATTTTTTTGCTTCCTATTCCTATAGTTCTGTGAAGATTTTCATGTTACATTTTACTAATGTAAATTTTAAGTATGATACTTGTTTTGTTCATAGTTTTCCACATGCACTTAAAATAATTTGTTTTCAAAGTACAATTTAAGAGTTTGGCAGGTTCGACAGTCTAGTCATTATTAATCCAAAAGAGCCTCCTTTATTTTAAATAGTATATTTAAACACACACTCTGAGAAAAATGTAATAGTTTTTGTTTTCAAGAAAAAAAAAATTTCCAGGATTCCTGTGTGGCTCAGTGGTTGAGCATCTGCCTTTGGCTCAGGGCGTGTCCCAGGATCCTGGGATTGAGTACCACATCAGGCTCCCTGCAGGGAGTCTGCTCCTTCTGTCTATGTCTCTGCCTCTCTCTGTGTGTCTCTTATAAATAAATAAATAAAATAAAAAATTTCCTTTTTTATTTTTCTTCATTACTCGATTTCCCCACTCTCTTCCCAAGAAATGTGCAAATAAACTTTAACAGTCTAGTCTACTTCAGACTCTTTTGCTTATTACTTTGCATAAGAATATAATTGCTTTTTTAAAAATACATTTAATAAATCCACTACTTTTAACAGTGCTCAATGTAATTATATAGATAGCTGAAGGAGATGTTTGCAGCTATGTGCTAAATTTTAAGATCAATACACTCCAAGAATAAGGGATGAGGTCCTTGTAATTGTTAGGATATTTATGAAGCACTTGGAACATATCAGAAAAATGATGCCATACAAGTTTTTAAGAAAGGTTAATCTGTAAAATAGATTATAAAATCTATTTTAAAAATAGGAAGTCTAAAAAGAATTGGGTTGGTTCTTTAATTTATAAATTATGTTTGTTTTTAGTTTTTTCAGCTCTTAATTACATAGCATAAGAAAATGGTTTGCAGATACATGTTGGTACCTGGAAGATTTTTTTAAAGAAAGTGCAGAAAAGAATTAGAACATTATTATAAAACAGACTTAAAGTTTTCCTCAATTTTAATCTGCAAGGATAGCGAGTGACCCATTACAATCAATTGGTGTAGGAGCCCATCCTCACTTAATAGGTTCAAATTGCAAGATATCAGCAAGTCCTAGAAGGTTTGCAGTATCCATCTTTAAAGGTTTGCAGGAATATTTGAATCCTCTAAAGAAAACTGTATATGGGAAGGGAATTTTAAGTTGGTCAGTCTTTAGATAACTGTAAGGACCAGTAATCGAAAAAGATACAGTGCCCCCCCCCCCTTTTTTTTGCTAGTCTTTGGTAATGAATCCAAAAGCCTTTTTTGGTGAGAACCAAAAGAATGCAAGCTGCTCTTCTGCGAATTAAACCTTTAACAGGTATTTTGTTCTGTGAAGAGGCAGGACATCAACCTTGTACTTTTGATGTTAATTGGAAAATATTGATTTAAATGGGACTAGTCTGTCATGCTGATAATTGTAGCAGATTTAGATAAGATCACTAGATCTTCTCCAGATAATAAAAGAAGCAGTTACCATCCAATTGGTGAAAACACTAAACATTTTGGTAATCCCAGACAGATAGAAACTTTTTCCATAGTTTTTATATTTACATATATCCTAAGTATTATAAAAAAATATGTATATGTTTATGAATACTAACTGTGTTAGTATTGAAATGGCTAGCCTCTAGGAATTAATGAAACGGCTAGCTTCTAGGAATTAAACTTTAAAATTAATAAGGTCAAGCTAAAATTTTTATTTTTCCAAATTACACATATTATCATCTTTATTACTAGGAAGAAGTAGGTTAACTTTGCATTTGTAATTTTAAAAGAAGTACATCAGATATTAGAAAAAGAAATCTAAAACCTTTAGTAATACATGGACTGAGAACTTTGTCTTACATAGGGATTTGTATTCTCCATATGAGCTGGAATGTCTATACCCAGGGCACTAAGATGAAAATATATTCCTTATTTCTTACTCCAACACAATTGACAGAAGATTTAATGTACATAATCCGTTTCAGACCAGTAAGACACTTTAAATGTATAGCTAATCTTTTTTACAGTTGCATTTTATAGGAGAAGAATGCCAGTGTATTTCTATGTTCAGCATAAATGCCTCTGTACAAGGCAGTGGTTTTTATTCATTATGATTTAAATAATAGTTTATCTATTATGTCTAAATTTAAGTTGATTTGAAGTCTGCTATCCTAACAATGGCTCCTAGACTTCTTAGAAAACATATTGTTAGCTTGCTAGCATATCTTCAAAGTCACACAAAACACCATCATTGTTAGGAGGGGAAAAAAACTCAAGCATCTTTTCTATTATGTAGCCATAAACCCCTAGCCTCAAAAGTCTTATTTATTTGAGATTGCTGTGAATTCATGAAGCTAGGGCTAGGTGTCTTACCATCAGGAACACTCCTTTTATGCGGCTATTAATGGCCATAGACGTTTTCCATATGGCAGTTCAGTGCAGTGTTGAACATCCCAGGATGATATCACCATTACTAAGAGCTGTATTTTA